>NC_056522.1:321357994-321421851 GCF_019175285.1 Sceloporus undulatus | reverse complement strand
GGACCCCAAGATCCCCCCCTTGGCTACGTCCCTGATAGGAGCATGAAATGGAGGATGGGATCCAGGGGGAGAAAGAGGAGGAAGAGAACTGTGGATGCATCCACACTGGAGAAATAACCCAGTTTGGCAGCACGTTAACTCTAGGTCTGGCTCTTTGCTATGGAATTCTGGGAGTTGGAGTTTGTTGTGGGCTCCAGAGCGGAGCTTCGTGGCCATTTTTGAGGGGGGGGAGGCCACCATATCCGGTGACCAGTCCAGCTCAGAAGTTTCTGCA
This sequence comes from Sceloporus undulatus, assembly GCF_019175285.1. Lineage (NCBI taxonomy): Eukaryota > Metazoa > Chordata > Lepidosauria > Squamata > Phrynosomatidae > Sceloporus > Sceloporus undulatus. The sequence continues at coordinate 321,421,577 of NC_056522.1, read as the reverse complement.
CCCTGTGTATAAGACAACCCCCGACTTTTGAGAAGATTTTCCAGGGTTAGAAAGTCGTCTTATACGCCAGAAAATATGGTATCTCCTTTTTTGGACAAGAATTCCTAGAACTGACCAGCCATCATTAGAGCAGGATTTTGAGAGTTACAGTAAATAAATAATTTTTCCAAACTCTTCAGGCCATTTTCTGTGAAAATGAATTTATTTGTTTCATTTATACCTGAATATATATGCTGCTCTTCATTTTTTAAAAGGGCAGTTTTGAAGGAGAAACAGAAAATTATTCAAAAAACCAATTAACAAAGAATACTATTAAAACTTTTAAAACTAACCAGATCCAGACAAAAATGAAATAATACATGATCCACTACAATCAATTATACTTTACTCTGCAGTAAAAGTATTTATTTTGTACTAAATTAATTAGACCTAATTCCCATTAGTACGTCTTCTTGGCTAGATAAGGATTTCTATGTATATGGTGTGGTTATCTCTACGATGTAATGCAGAAGATAATATGTGCTCTTGGCTGCATAACTATCAGTCCTCTGCTCTTAGCACTACGATACCTCATTGCAAATGCAAGGCTGATTTCAGCATTGGTTTATTAACATATTCACTTGCTAGCCTTTACTTCCAAGAAACAGAAAATCAACATGGAGGCAGCAATCAAACTCAGAGATATTACTCAATCTGAAACCCACAAATAAAGGATGGGTGATACCTGACTTGAAAGTAGTACATTTGGAGAGAATCTAGGGGTCTTAATAGACCACAACATAAGTCAACAGTGTGATTCAGCAGAGGAAAAAAGCCAATGCAGTTTGGGGCTGCATAAACAGGAATATCATATCCTAACTGAAGGAAGTAGTGGTGCCATTCTATTCTGCTTTGGTCAGATCGCACCTGGAATAGTGTCCAGTTCTGGGAACCACAGTCCAAGAAGGATATTGATAAATTAGCGCGTGTCCAGAGAAGGGTGAACAAGATGATGAAGCCTTAACAGGAATGACTTAGGCAACTTGGTACATTTAGCTTTGAGAAGGGATATGCACTGTCTTTAAAAATCTGATGAGATTCCACCTAACAATGGAGCCACCTTGTTTTCTGCTTATCCAGAGGATAAGCACCATGGATTCAAATTATAAGAAGAGAGATTCCACCTAAACATTAGGAAGATTTTTTTTTACTGTAAGACTGGTTTGACAGTGGAAAAAATTGCCTCAAAGAGTGGTGGAATCTCCATCTTTGGAGGTTGGATGGGCATGCTTCAGAAGAGTTTTAGTTGTGTGTTACTGCATGGCAGGGGGTGGACCAAATGCCCCTTGTGGTGCCATCCAGCTCTAAGATTATATGTTTCCATGATTCCCAGTGAGAAACAAGAAATGAACTGCTCACCTAGACGATGAGACAATTCTCCTTTTATATCTCTCACACATTTTCTCTACAATAGCATTTCATTGGAACTGAGCGTGTTCAGTTCTCACTGAGTTTTCCTCGACCCTTTTACACTTTGCAGTACCATTAAATTTTCTAATTTCTTCTGCATGTGTGTAGATCAGTTTCAACTACCTTAATGACAGCACTCAATGATTCAAAATTAGTATTAAAACATTTCTTATGTCGCACCAACCTCTGAAACTATCAACTGAGAGCATAGCTTTACTGTTCCATTAATGAGTCCAACCTTAGAAGCATACACATTTTCCAGTTTCTAAGTAACTGATATTAGGAGGCAGGAGGAAAAGAGAAAGACCATGTTGTAGGTGGATTGACTTAATCCAGGAAGCCACCAGTCTGAGCAGGGCTGTTGATGACAAGGGCTCTTGGAGGTCTCTCATTCATAGGGTCACAATAAATAACAAATAACAGCAACAAACATTTTCTGGAAAACTCTGCAATATGCAAAGAAACACTTTAACACTCCAGTTTTGATATCATGTGTATAAATGTCTATTGGGGAAATTGCTTAACTCTTATTTTGAACTGTTTAACTCTAGTTGGATCACATCCAAGCAGACTCCATTCCTATTTTAGATGCTCTGGTAATATGATCATGGTAAAAAACCCATGTTTAAATGGATAGAAAATTTGTGGAATTAACAATATGAGCTGAATCTGGTTCTGCTTATTTTGAAAATACAACATAAAACATTAAGGAAGAAGGAGTGTGAAATACGGCTAAAAGCTAAATACTCCACAAGAAAAAAAAATCATACATTATTTGAGAGGAATATATGACAACGGGAAGTTTGGAAACAACTGGAGAGAAGAATTAACACAGTAACTTCATTGGATGCTTTCTTTGTCAAGAGTTCATCAAGAGAATCGGCTGCCTTACTTGTCCTACTGCACAGATAGGAAAAAAGGAGAAAAAAGATCCAGAAAATCATTCAAATGTTACCTGAACCTAGAATTCGTTACTTGTTAAATGTCAGCTGCTCTTTGGGTTGCTGATGGAGTGGAAAATCTGTACATGATGGGGATGAAAGAATCACGGAATCCTATCCTGCCAGTTACACAGTTCATTGGTGATCCCATCTGTATGAAGGAACTGTATGCAACAGAAGACCTGTTTAGGGCTAAGGAAAAGTAAAACACACACCATGAGGCCTGCAGAAAAGGCGCTTGAAGCCATCACACTAGTAGCTGTACAGATCTGAGATTCTATAATATCCAAGGGATATCCCAAAACATCCTGTAATAGATTGCAATCACAAACAAAGTGGCCTTTGCTTTTTAAAACTGCATTTTAAAACATTGGCTTTTATAAGTGGTTCTCATCTGCTTTTAAAGATTTTCTTTAATCTATTTTATAACACACCATTTTGAATAGAAACATAATTAACAAATAACAATTGCTTCTAGCTTCCCAAGATGTTAGAAAGGAAGAAAGTTTTCTTAACCTTGATTGAAAAAGAATAGTAAAGGAAACTGTGAGCAGAAGTTGTTTTTCATTTTAAATTCACCTAAATCATAGTGCTCCCATGACTCTTAGACTCTTATGATTGGAATCTATTTCTCCTGCTTTGATGCTAAGCATACAATCTCTCCATACAATCCGCCTCGCACACTCAGGTCAGCCGGGAAGCAATTGTTAAGGGTTCCAGAAGCTAGATATACTACCACCACTCAGAGGGCCTTTTCTATCTCGGCCCCCAAGCTCTGGAACTCCCATCCCGGTGAGCTCCGTTCGGCCACCTCGCTGGACCAATTCAAAAAGGGGTTAAAGACATACCTGTTCCAGCAGGCTTACCCCTAAACCCTGAAGTACTCCCCCCTCCCCTCTCAGCAGCATTTGTCGCTAGCTTGAGATTTTTTAGATTGCAGTAATGTAGATGTATGATATGAGTTAATTTTATGATGGTTTTTATGGTTGTTGATGATGTTATATTGTTGTGTTTTAATATGCTGTTAACCGTCTTGATCTCTGGTATATAAATAAAATTTTATTATTATTATTATTGTTGTTGTTATTGTTATTTATGTGGAAATAAGCACCACTACGGAGAACATATTTTGAAACTAATATAGTTGAAACAGTTCCATCTATCTATCTATCTATCTATCTATCTATCTATCTATCTATTCATCTATCTATTAATTGTCTTGGGAAAGTAGAAGCAGTTATTAAGCATGGAACAGTATAAGAACCAGCATGGTGTAGTGGTTTGAGTGTGGGACTAGGACTCTGGAGATCAGGGTTTGATTCCTTGCTCAGCCATGGACATCTGCTGGATGATTTTACGTGAGTCACATCCTCTCAGACCTAGAGAACCTTGTAACAGGGTTGCCTTAGGGTCACCACAAGTCAGAAATTACTTGAAGGCACTGAAGAACAACAGTATAAGGAGGGAGAAGAAAATATATTGGTTACATTTTTTGAGGGACAGACTCCCCAGAAGACTATTAACTTCAGAGTCTAAAATTACATCATTGCACCAGTGGGTTATCTGATTCTGCGGTTAAATCAGTGCAGAATCAATCAATCCACAAGAGATCAGGCCAATGTAATAGCTACAGTAGATATAACTAATGAAGGGGGGGAAACCCTAATTACAGAAACTGGGATTCAGTTTCTGCTATCCAGTGTTTGGAGACTACATCATCCTTCTCCTTCTTGGAATGTATTTCCTAGCATACTCCATTTTCATGGGAATAGCAACCACATCCTGCCTTTTAAATCTGGCATAGATTCAGGGCCAAGCTATCACTGAACATATCCATTTCATCTTTGTTGTATTTGGTTCATTTTACCTCTTCCTGTGGCGTCAACAGGAACCTATGCTTGTCCAGCAGGATTCCTCCTATCCTCCTTCTAAAGAACCAAGAAACCTACCCTGCTAACATCAAAGTCCTGTTTTCTGAGACTTCACTGCTTGAATTTCACAGAAAGAGAGATCAATTCCTGCAATTCTCACCAGCCTGAAATGCAAAAGTAGAAAAATGCTAGTCAGGTCATGTTGTCAAAAGAGCAGAAGAAAGGTGGTGGTTTTTTTTAAGATCCAGCCCTATCATGTCAAAAGAGCACAGTGAGGCATATTGCTGGAAATCTCTGGCAACAGAGTGGCTGCACACAGGCATGAAAAACAGGCTAATTGCAACATAGGACAAGATAGATGGGATTAATAAGAAAAACCATGGAGGGCAGGGCAAGCAACTTGGCAAGTAATTTGAAAAAACAACAGCAAACAAATAGCAAACAGTATACACAGTATCAGAGGAATTAAAAACAGACTGGTTGTCTCTTACCCACCATGCCGGGTGACCAGATGTCATCAACACAAAGGAGGGCAAGGCACCACAAAGTATAGACCATTTGAGAAAAAATTTAGGACCTTACAAAATAAAAGCTAAAAACACAAATATAAATATAAATTAATTTCATATGGTTTCTTTACAGCTGTATTACTATACCATCAGGTGTCAAAAATGCTCAAAATGGAGGACATTTTGGAATTCCTCCTGGACAGAAGGATGAAATGTAGGACATGTCCTGAGAAAGAAGGATGTTAGGTCACCCTGTCAACATGGCACTACCTTCCTGTAGTGATGAGATTGTGTGCTTCTGTAAGGTAAGGCCAGAAGAACACTGGACCAAAACCAATGTAAGGAGATATTACCTGAAACAAAAAGAAAGAAAAAACTTCTTTGTATGATAGATTCACCCTTTCAAATGGCTAGCCACAAACAAGAAGAAAAAGTAAAAGGTAACAAAAATAGGATCATAATCTTGAACACAACAATTCAGCAACTTGTATGAAGGGACAAAGAAAAGCATTATAACAATCAATGTAAAGAAATAAAAGAAGTCAACAAAAAGATAGGACAAGAGACTTTTTCCACAATATCTGAAAAATCAAAGGCAAATTTAAACTGTGGCTGTATCTACATTGCAGAATTAATGCATTTTGACACCACTTTAACTGCCACAGCTCAATGCTATGGAATTCTATGAACTGTAGATTGTTGTTGCACTGGAACTGTCTGATAGAGAAGGCTAAATATCCCTGGTGTTTCCCGAATGGCAATATCCTATACTCTATCACATGGTTGCCCAAGTTTTATAAAGTCCTCTGCTGCTCTCAAAGGCTGAAATGCCTCTCCTAAGGTTTAGTTATTGGCTGCAAGAGCTTTGAGATTAAATATGCTATATACTTGATCTCAGCTTTCCATTATGCTCCCACCTATGTTAAGCATTCCTGCATGTCCCATGCTGTATTTTGGGGTCCTCATATTTTGATATCTCATATTTAGAGGTAACATGTTTTTGAGAGATAATGACTTTTCAGGAACAATGAAAGGTCAGGCTCCTTGGAAAAAGAAATAGTTTCCCCAGGCATGTATACATCCAAGTAAACAAAACCATAAAATCTAAAGTGCTTATTTCTTCCCCCAAATAGTCCAGATTTTCTCTTGAAATCCCAGACAAAGCAGTAAGCCAATCTCAGTCTGCTTACCTCCTGTTGTGATCCCAGCCAAACTTCACCAGCCACGCATTTCAGGAATATCTTGATCCAATAATTGCTTTTGTTAACCTATTACTGATTACTGGGACAAGGCATTTAGCCTTTGTTACTTGGCCTGATAGCCCATTGCCTAGGGTTGTAATGGCGAACCTATGGCATGCGTGCCAGAGCTGACACGTCATGCCATATCGCCTGGCACGTAGTAGGAGGAAGAGGAGGAAGAGGCACACGCTTGTTTCTCCTCTTTCCCAACCGTCCCCAGCCTCCTAGGTGCCTCTCTGGAGGCAGCTGGAGGCCGGGGATGGTATGGGGGGGCAAGAGGAGGAAAAGGTGCATGCCACTTCCTCCTCCTTCCTGATCCTTCCCCACCCCCACGTGCCTCTCTGGAGGCAGCCGAATGCCAGAGACGATGCGGGGAGACCCTTCCCAGCCCCTAGGTGCCTCTCTGGAGGCAGCTGAAGGCCGGGGATGGTGCGGGGGGAGGAGGAGGAATAGGTGCGTGCCTCTTCCTCCTCCTTCCTAAATCTTCCCAGCCTCCAGGTGCCTCTCCGGAGGCAGTTGAAGGCTGTTGATTGCACTGGGGGACCCTCCCTGGCCTCCAGGTGCCTCTCCAGAGGCAGCTATAAGCTGGGAGGGCACAGGGGGGCCCTCCCTAACCTCCAGCTGACTTTCCCAAAGCAGCTGGAGGCTGGGGATGGTGTGAGGCAAGAAAGAGAGAGAGGTGTTCGCCTGTTTCTCTTCTTCACCCCTGCCTCCCCGGGCCTTCAGCTGTTTCTGGAGAGGCAGCTGAAGGCCTGGGAGGGTGGGGAGTGAGTTCCACCCTGGAAGTTCTGCCCCTGGAGGATGAAAGTTCCGGCACCAGGTAATACCCAGTGCCGGAAGACTTTTAGTTTGGCCACTCAGCCCCTTAAAATTACTGGCCTAGGGCTAGTTTCAAGGTATAAAAATGGTTTCAAAGCTCTCCCTTCTTCCACCATCTTGGGGGAATGAGGCAGGCAAGCTCCAACTGCCTGCCTGAAGAAGACAAGCCCTCCCTTGTATTGTTTTTAAATGGTATAGGTGGGTTTTTGTATTGTTGGGCTATGTGTTGGTTTTGATGGTGTTTTTGTAAACCGCTGTGATCTGCAAGGAATAGTGGTCTAGAAATAAAATTTCATTCATTCATTCATACCTCTGTGCACACAGCCAGCATATACACCCAAACTCTATATATGTTCTGTCTTACCTCCAGACCTCCCAGTCTGAGCCACTCCAGCTTCCCATTGTCTTCTCTTTGGTCAGGTAATGATAAACCCACTGCAACCCTAAAACTCTGCTATCCCCTTTCCATATATCCATTTCAGTTAACTCTATATGCTATATTTCCTTGGATCACTATCTTGTGTATCTGATTGCACTCTGCACGTTTTTTTCTTTAAAAACCTGCTTAATTAACACAGAACCTGGAGTCCTCCCAGTGAGTACTAGTATATATTGGTGCACATACTGCACCAGTTGAAGTATTGCTGACAGTTGAAGTATCACTGGCAGTTGGTGAGGACCCCCAGTCCCCCCATATATTTTTGGGTAATACCCATGACTAGAATATGGCCCCCAGAATATTCTCTGAATTTGAATTTGTCCCTCAGATTGGAAGGGGTGACCATCCTTTTTCAACAGAAACTGAGCCAAGTCTGACCTTCTAGAGGTTGTTGGCTTGCAACTTCCAGCATTATTCACTGTTGGCTATATCAGACAGGCCTGGTGGTAGCTGCAGACCAACAACATCTGAAGGGTTGCCTCTTGTCCACACTTGTACAGAAAGGCTACATACTTGGCCCTGTACTTAATTTATGGTTTATGATTATACAGATGAAGCCTGTTTTGTCTAGGGCAGGATTATCAAATGGATTATCAAATTGATTATCAAATTATTACAAGGTCCTATCTTGGGCCCCATCATTCCCAGTACAAACTGCACCAATGCTATAGTAATTTTCCCCTTAAAAGTTGCTAGTTAAAAGAGAGTTCCTCAACTTAGGTTACCTGATTTTCACAGTGCAGCACTGATTGTGAACAGATTCTTCTGATTCAGAAAATAAAGAGTTATTAAAATATAAAGTTAGACGTGTTTTGATTTGTAGGACATGTATCCAAAAATTATTACGTGGTTGAGATCCAGTAACTTTCAAGTGGACTCCAGGGAGGGAAAGTTTCAGAACAACAGGAACAGATGCTCCTGGGTTCAATAAATTTATGGACTGTAAGTATAAAGCAGCTGCATATGCTTGTTATTGCTTGCCTTTGCATTACCAATTTGTCCAGATTTTACAATGTTTTAACAGTTCCATTTCATACTTCAAACCATTCAATTTCACTGTTAAACTGGATCTTGATCACACATTTGTTGCTCCCGTTTCCACTGCAGAGCTCATATGACACTAATTTCAACAAGGTTTTAATGAGTCCTTGCTTGCATTTTGGGCACAAACTAAACAAAACACAAAACAATAAAATATAACTTCCATTTGCATGTGTGTTGGAAGCACTAAGCATCGTAACAATGTTTTTATAACAGAAACAAACACATTAACAACACAGTCAGCTTACTTTGTTTTTTCTCCTTGGATCAACAAATATTTGTTTCACAATGTCCGCGATTGCAACTATGTTTAAAGGAACAATTCATCCAAGACTAGAAGCAGAGTTGGATAACAGCCCGGCTTTATATTCTGAGAAATGCAGGCCTGCTTTGCTTCCTTGCTCCAGGATGCTCGGTGAAACTGGTATCTGCAGCACCTACCACTGACCAACCCATTGTTTGTGTTCTCTGTCTTGAAAATGAGGGTCCGCACACATTGCATAATTGCAGTACTATGATTCCCCTTTACTGGCATGGTTCCAGCCTTTGGAGTACTGGGACTTGCAGTTTAGGGAAGGACATCTAGAATTCTCAAGTTAAAGAACTATAGTGCCTAACCAAACTACAAGCCCCAGGATTCCATAGGATGTTGCCTTGGCAGTTTAAACTGAATATAGCACTACGGGCCCATTCCCACTTACCGGAAAATCCATTTCCTGAACCGTTTCCTGAAACCAGTTCTGGAAAAATGTAGTTCCTACTATGGTATATATACCCGCTCAGGAATCGACAAGTGGCAGGGGGCAGCTTGTTGGCCTGTCCTATCTCTGGCTTCTCCTGGCCCCAAAATTCCAGGCGCACTCTCCTTACTGGCTTCTTTGGCTGCTGATTGGCTTCCCTCTGCCTTTTTAAAAATTTCCCGCAGCTGGAGAGGCCAGAAGGAGGTCGCAGAGAAGCCGGGGAGGAAGCCAGGAAGGAGGTCGCAAGGCTTCCAGCTTCTCTTCCACCTCCTTACAGCCTCCCCAGCCACAGGAAATTTTTTAAAAGGCACAGAGAAGCCAGTCAGTGATCAAAGAAGCTGGTAAGGAGGCTGGACCAGGGATTTTGGGCCAGGAGAAGCCAGTGACGGGATGGGACGGGCTGCCAGTGGGAACCAGGATAGATTTGAATCCGATTCAAATCGCCTGGATCCCACTTGGGATGAATCAATTTATTTGAAAATAAATCGATTCAGCCCAAAAAACACTGCAAAAACCCAACGTCTTTTTGACACGTGTTAAATGGGCAAAAAAAGGCAGAAAGCATGGCCCGCCTTTCTGAATTGATTTCTAAAATCAGATTCAGTGGGAACCATGCCCCTTTAACCCGGATCTCAATCCCGATTTAAACGTAGTGGGAACAAGGCCTATCATTACTTCGTTTGAAAAGCCTCCAGGATCTCACCCTAGGACTGCCAAGTGAAGTAAAGGACACAGCTAGTGATGCCATTGGCTGTAGGTGAGGGTTGCCATTGCTATCCTCTGAAGCTGAGAGTGTGGCTTGCCCAAGGCCATTCCATGGCTGAGTAGAGATCCCAGCTCTGATCTCCCAGAGTCCTAGTCCATCACTCAAAAGTCTACACCACATTGGCTCTCTGTTAAAGGTACAGGAACCCTACCTAATGTTATACACTCATCCCTCTACATTTGCTGGGATTAGGGACAAAGGACCCCCATGAATGTGGAAAAACCACAAATAACAAAACACTTATGCTTTTACCTAAGAGCTTACCTCACTAGAGATCTCTAGGTCCTCCACTACAACTCTGTGGTCAACACAGACACAGACCACAGAATTGCGCTGGAGCAGCTACAAATGCCTAGTTGAGTGTTCTCTCTAGGAATCTCTCTTCAGTACAACTTTTGGTTAAAGTTGACCATAGAGTTACACTGGAGGACCTAGGTATTCCTAGAGAGAAAATATTAATAAAATCCATGAATAATCAAATCTGCAAAAGTCAAAGCCACAAATGTGGAGGGACGAGTGTACTTGGTATACTTGCTAGACTTGCTGTATTATCTTGCTATGGAATCTGAAAGGATACTTTAAATGCTGTTTTTAGACTGTGTTTTTACCTTCTTTTATTCTATATCCCCCTTTTTATCTGTGCTGGTATCTGACAGTAATAATAAAGATTCTCTTTCTAATGCTGTAATTTTCCTTTGGGTAAACAGTGAGTATGCTCCACTTGCTCAACTGCTATTAAATTTAGTGCATTAAGTGCCTCTGGATTTGAGTAAAAGCTGGTAGTTACTGTGGCAGTTAAAGCAGAACCATGATAATATAACTGTGTAGTATGACAGGAATATGGGTCTAAACCTCAAAGCCTATCCTTACAATGTTTGGCTTATTTTTTTAAAAAAAATTCTCCTCATACTGCCTGCTTTAAGAAATGGTCTGTCCCTTCTTTGGCAGAATTATGTTTGGTTCTAATAAAATTGTTGCCCATAAGTCCCAGAACTTGGGGGCAGGGGGCTTAAGCCTACCAAGAATGGAATAGGATGGGTCGAGCCTCTCCTAAAATTATCTGGACAGATTGGACTTCCAAAACCCCTATGTAGTAGTAGAGCCTCCAATCAGAAGTGTACTAAATGATCATGCACTAAGAAATATGAAAGTAAGATGCTGTCATTGAGCCCTCTAATGGATAATAAAGGATGCCTGAAATTTATCCTGCAATCAAACTTATTTGGGAGTAAACGCCACTGGACACATAGAAGGCATTTCTGAGTATACACTGTGCTTGTAAGCGTCTTCATATTGAAGGATGTTTCAGTGATAATGGATGGGAAAGATAAAAACAAGTTTTTCCCAAGTAGGCAAAGTCAGTGGAGTTTATCACACGGGAGGAATTTCTCTTAATTTCGAATGAAAAGAAAGTGAGGCCAGAATGCATTCACATGAATTAGCTATTTCAGCGAATTTACGTGAATTCAAATTGCGTTTGAACTGACTTCCCATTGTCTGAAAATAGCTTGCCATTGCCTGAAATTGCGTGTGATCACCTCTCATGCAATAACATGAAACCCCATGATTGCGTTCAGACTGACTTCTCATTGCCTGAAATTGCGTGTGGTAGTCTATCACACAATAACATTAAACCCCATGATTGTGTTCGGATTGCCATTGGATTATACTTGTCTGATAACGTCCAGTAACAACTACCCTGCCAATGTTGAGACCTGCCTCTTAAAAACAGTTCCAGAGTCCCTGGTGTTGCCCAGTTGTGAACCTGGTTTGTACAGATAATAGGAATGGATTAAGTCTTCTGCCATTCTTTTTTCCCTGGATGGTCCATCAGTCTGTTGCTTTTCTGCTGTTAGTATTTCAGACCTGTGTTTATCTCACAAACACAAGTGTGTGACGTGAAATAATTTGTGCATTTGTGGGTGTGTATGGGCGGAGGTGTTCATGGCAAAATTGTTGACCGAGGAGGATTATCTATCTTGTTTTTCCAGTCCTCCTGAAACTCATTTTATAATAATAATAACTGATTTATTCATAGCCTGCCCAATCACTAGGAATCCAGGTGGGTTACAACAGTAAAAATGGATTAGAAATATAATAAAATACCAATTGATCCCTTCCCAACCCCCTCCCCAATATTAAAACTACAATTAAACAATCAAAGTTTAAAAACAATAAAATGCTATATAGCATGAGGTTAAAATAATAATAAATGATCTCAAGATAATGGAAAATGAGTTATGGGACAGACTTTAAGCATAGCTGCTGTGTGACACATAGTTTGGGTCTGAACAAGATTCTTGAACCTGGGGTTTCCATCCAGCTACTACAATACCATAGTATAGCTACTACAATACCATAGTAATAATAATGGAACTACTACTATTTGAGGATTCATTAGCCAAACATTCTTGACTATCTCAAATTATCGTCAACTGAGTTCCAAAATTTAATTTTACCTGGATGGTGAAGAATGTCAACCCTAGTCCAGTTGGCTAAGGATGGCATTTTCTTTCTGTTCTGAACACATGTTGTGCATTTAATACTACACATTGCATGAGCTATTGCAAAAGACTTTTTAATAATTATTATAGAAGCCATACATTCAGAACTGTGAAAAGACTGCTTGGCAGCGTTTCAGTTTACTCGCCATCTGCTTGTTCCGGGCTGATTCAACATGTAGGTTCGTAGCCAGTTATAACCACATTGTTTTATTACTTGCACACACGGGAGCTTGTCTAAAAAGTACAATTTATTTTCCTGGAGAAGAATGTGCATGTTTATGTATCTTATTGCTTATGGCAATTCTGTGTTTCTTTGCTATTCATCATGTTGCCTGGGATGAATTACCTTTAATAGAAACCGAGCCTTAAGGCCTGTTCCAATATAATTGAGGAGGGACGTATCATGAAGCCATATAGTCTAGTGCCTCACAGTTATCTGTCCCAAAGGAGCCACATTCTAATCATACAGTTTATGCATAGAAGCTTATAGACTGTTAGAGGCGAACACTTCATTCTTACTCCTGCTGCCCGCAACAAAGAACATTGACACTACACAATTATAGCAGTATGATTCCGTTTTAACTACCATGGCTGCATCCTACTGAATCATGGGGTTTGTAGTGAGTTATCTAGATGGGTATTCTACATATCCCTCCTTAAACTGCAGCTCCCAGAATTCGGCAGGAAGGCTCCATGACATTGAGTTGAATCATTCGCTATAATTATGAAGTGTAAAGGAACCCATGTCTCACATCCACACCAAAGATGGGTTAATCTGGGTCTAATAGCCATTCCCTGTCCACAGCAAAGCAACACCCTCAAGTGGCACCTTTAAGATTAACAGATTTATTAGAGCACAATGTATCACATTTATTGTAGCCACACTGAAGTGGGTCTCTCCAGTGGGTGCTGGAAAAGAGTGCTAAGGTTACCATGGATGCCCAAAAAGACAAAAAATGGATCCAAGATAGGGTTGCCATAGGTCAGGACGTCCAAACCGGGACAAATGTAGGACAACATTTTCAAATGTAGGACACATTTTTAAAATGGAGGACACACAAAAAAAATGATGATTTTTTTTAAAAATGTAAATATAAATGCTTGTTTCTCAGGCATGATCAAAATGGAGGACATTTTGGCATTATTCCTAGGCAGATGGCAGAAATGTAAAATAAAAATTGTGCAAATAGCCACCCACCACCTCCTCCTCCTCCTCCTCTTCATACTTGGTGCCAAATTGCGCCAGGAAATGGCCCATTCTCCTCCCCCTGGCCAAGAGCCAGAGGCTCTCAGTGCTCCTCCTCCTCCTCTTCTGAAGCTTCCTCCTTCTCTGAAGCTTCCTGAGGCTGGCCAATAGGAGACTGGGACTAGAAACAGCCTCGCCCCTGCTGTCCTCCTAATGGTCAGCCAGCCTGATGGAGAGAAGCTGCTGCCAAACTGCGCGCACGCTTGCGTGGAAGTGCAGCACGCTAACCACAGTCAGCCATGGCCCGGGCAACTGCAGCCCATGGAGGAGGCGGAGGAGGTGGGTGGGTGGCTAGCCGGCCTGCGTTGTGCAAACTAGCGCGGCACGCGTGTGCGCTAACGCATGGCACGCGCAAGGCTCAGCCATCCGTGGCCCGCACAGCTTCCTTGGCCGGTGCAGCCGCAGCCGCGGCCCACCCAGGAGGCGGAGAATGGAAGAGGAGGAAGTGGGTGACTGGCTGGCCGGCCTGCCACATTAATGGCCACCGGCTGGGGCAATAGCCACATTGGCGGGCCAGGCCCCGGAGCCGGCTCCGGAGGCGGGATTTGGCGGGAACCAGGACGTGACCGTACCGGTACCGCCAAAACCGTGCATGTCCCGCCTAGCAGCAGGATATGGCAACCCTAATCCAAGAGGATATCAAAACTGAACTCTCCCTAGAAACCAAGATGACTAAACTAAGATTGTCATACTTACTATTCTCTCTCCATACCTCAAGAGGTGGTGGTGGCAGCCATTGATAGTCAGAGTGGAGAGTTACAGGAAATCAACACTCAAATCTCCTCCAGTATTTCATAGATGAAAATTGGGACACATGTGGCCAAGCAACATCAGAGGGTGATCAAGATGGCAAAAATTATTGGTGAGGATGAAAACACAACCTAGGAGAGGTTTCAGCAGTTTGCTTTGGCCTGAGCCAATGGGGAAGGACAAGATTCTGCCCCCACCTCTCCTTTCCCCCTCCTGAGTGCAAACTACTTCTGTACTTTGAGCTCAGTCTGCAGCAAGTGAATAAACTGAGAACAAAGGAGGAAGTGGGAGGAGGATAGAGAAATTGGGACATTGTAAAAGCTGTTGAGAACATGGGATGAATTAATCAGGACTGTCCCTAACAAATAAGAATGTATGGACTCAGTTGCAACTGGAGGCCCAGAGTATGTAGCAGGGCCTCCTGGAACATTATAACACTGTTGCTCAAAAAGAGGTGGTCCTATACACTTCTGTTCTGTCCTTTGGCCTCTAAGCAAGGATGGAAAACCTCTTTCCACCTAAGAGCCAAATTCTATGTAATAAGGTGTAGGGGAAGCAAGAGAATGAGATAAAAATATCTGTGTGGTGTGTGTGTGTGTGTGTGTGTGTGTGTGTGTGTGTGCTTTCAGCTCATCTGTTGACTTATGGCGACCCCATGAATTTCACAGAGTTTTCTTAGGCAAGGAATCCCCAGAGGTGATTTTCCCAGTTCCATCCTCTGAAATATCACCTCCAACCCTGGTATTTGTTGACCATGTCCCATCCAAGTACTAAGCAGGGCTGACTCTGCTTAGTTTTCAAGATCAAATGGGATCTGGTGCCTTCAGGGTATTTAGGCCATGGAGATGTCATCATCAGTTGATGAAAGAACATGTGAAAGAATAATTTTTTTTGCTTTCTCTTGCTATGTAAAATAGGCTGCCTCCTCACTATGCCTTATACAGTCAGCTCTCCATATCCACATATATATTTTTATCATAATTTGAATTTTTTTAAAAAAAATGTATACATTCCCAAAAGCAAATCTTAATTTTCTCATTTGACACAATTTTACTAACCCGTTGTATTTAATGGGGCATCCACGGACTGTGTTATCCACGGGGATCCTGGAACCAAATCCTAGCGGATACCAAGGACCCACTGTAGTAGTGCTGGCCCTGTTCTAGATGTGAGGTGCAAATTTAATCTCAGTCCCACTTGGCATGCTGTGCTCCCCATACTTATTTACAACAGTGGCTGAACCAAGTTGAAGGTGAGTGAAAAAGAAATCCTATAGTTCACTCTGTGCCTAAAGTCAGAGCTACGCATTTTCTCCAGTTTTCTATTCTGAGAGACCTGAGAGGTATGGCTATTTGCCTTGAAACTCCCCCAGTCTCTCAGCAATAATCTGTGAAGCAACAATCCCTTAGGTCCCCTCTGGAGCCTTCCATCTCCAGTTCCACCACCCCCTCTCCCTCCTATTCTTGGCCAAGCTACCTTAGGAGTGCGTGACAGAAGCCAGGAGATAAAGGAAATGAAAGTGGTAAATGCTGATCAGCTCCAGAATTTACTGCCTTGGCATTCGTGACTACAGGCCCCTAGCTCCTCAACAGCCAAATTTTTTCACACGCAAATTTTCGGCTAGAGTTGCTCCTGGGTCAGGTCCCTTTACACAGCCAGCTCTGCGTGTAATGTTTGGAAAGGGGGAGGAGAGCTCCCAAAAATGCACCTCTTGAAGAGAAATACAGGGTGGCAGGAAGCTGAACTCCCAAACTCACTCTGCCCCCCTCCGCCAGCCCCCATTTCTCTTGCTCACCAGCAGAGCTGGCAATAATTATGAATAACAATGCTTGTGGCCTGGAATTGGATTGAATTACATTACATGCAGACTGACAGACGGTTAGCAAGTGGAACACTTCTTGAAAAACTCGGATGCCAACTCCCATGTGTAAGCTTCCCAGACAAATCCAACTTCCTTCCCCCAACCCATCACACACACATCTTTGTTTTAAAAGAGGGTACTGATAGATTAAGGCCAACATGCCTTGGCTTGACTAGGGTTGCTGGTCATTCTGGTGGTGAGCAGCAAACCTTCTTCTAACTCCAGAAAATGGGTGCGATATTTATTTGCAGAGAGCCCTAGAAGGATTTCCGAGAAGGTTTGCAGTCCAACTCCAAGATAAATGCTTTCTTTTCCTATTACTGTAATTTAAAAGTCATGGTGACTAGAGAACAGCCTGGTGTTCCAAAGGCTGGAGAAAACAACACTCAAGAGAGCATAGTAGTGCAATCTGTTGTCACTTTTGAAGCAGGGTGGCCACACGTCCCATTTTACAGAGGAGTACAGTCCTCTGTTTGCCCAGTCTAAAGTCAAGATCAAGAGAAGGGAGAACAGAAGGACAACCAGTACAAATTGCCCAGTTTGGAGAACAGATGTGCAGAGAAATCATCTAATCACAGTCTTCTCCCTTATTATTGGTTGCTTGGTTTTTCTATTTAAAATTACATTTATGTATTGAAGAGATGTATATTCTGCCTTTCTCCCAAAATGGGATCAAAGGCCAAGATCCTGCATGGGACACACTTAGCTGTAATGTCATAGCTACATTCTTTCTCCCAATCTGGCTCCCTAAAAAAAACCTTCAACTGTATCAAGCAACAGGAATTTTATGGTAGCAATACCATTTACATTTCGATACCACTTCATACTGAACTAAGCAGTCTCTAAGCAGTTTACAATGTATAAGCCAATTGTCCACAACCAGCTGGGTACTCATTTTACCGACCTCCGAAAGGATGGAACTCACAACGTTGTGGCTACAGTACTGGCATTTAACTACTGTGCCACCAGAGCTGCTTATTTACAGAGAGCCATACAAGGGTGCTGGTTAATGGGGGACCAAAGGATGGTATGTGCCCCCTCCCACAAACAGAAGCAGAGACCTCTGTGGGGTGCTGTTGCAAATTATCATCACAAGGTGTATCTGCACTGTAGAAATAATGTAGGTTGACACCACTTTAAGTGATGTAGCCATATTCTATGGAATCCTGGGATCTGTAGTTTTGTGAGGTCTTTAGTCTTTCCTGCCAAAAAGTGCTGGTGCCTCATAAAATTACTAATGTGAGATGTTTTGTGAGATATTTATCCTTCACTGTCAGAGAGTTCTGGTGCCACAGCAAACTACAAATCCCAAGATTCCATAGGATGGAACCATGGCAGTTAAAGTTAGGTCAAACTGCAATATTTCTGCAGTGCAGACGAAGTCTCGCCTACAAGAGAGGGCTGGACGCATGATTCTTCTGCTTGCCAGTGCTGCAAAACTTTTTCTTTCACTCTGTATGGATGTCTGGCTTTTGAAGAGGGTTTTAGAGGCCTGTGTGGTCTTGGCAAGGGTGACATCAGTGTGAATACAAAAGTTATGAGTTCACAAGACTAGTTTAGAACATTGTTACCGTCTAACATGATGCCAGCTATAGTAATTATTCCTCACATAAATTAACATATGAAGATTTTTATGAAAAATCTGCACCCTCTTCAACCTTTTTGTGCAATGGATTTGCTCTTTTTAGTGATGCTGAGGGGGGCAGTCTATTTCCAAGTCTCTCAGTGGACTCAATCAGAAGTTATCAAACTCAGATCCTATGGAGAGTATGGGAGACAGTCTTTAGCAACGATAGAATCTGTATGCTGCCCTAGTCTCTGCATGGGGAAATAATACTGTCCTTTCCCCGAAAAACAACAGCTTTCAAAGTTTCAAATAGTAGTTTTTCTGAGCTGTGTCTGAAGATGCTGGGGAAGAGCTTGGAAAGATGGTTTGGATTATACTTCCCAGAACCTTCAGCCAGCCATCTGGGGCATTAAAGGAGTTATAGTCTAAGCTCTGTGCACTGCAGGAAAGTGCATCTGGAACCTTTTGCTTGCCAAGCAAATACTATACCATTTAAAAATTAAGGGAAACCTTTAACTTATCCACTATGCCCCTCCATGTGGGAGGAGAGCCCAGCTGGGTGTAACCTTTCTTTCAGGTGTCACCCAGTGTGGTCCGAATCCCCCGCACCCCCTAATTACGCCACTGTCCATGACAGTACTATACTATGGTTGATGCTGTCTCAGTTCCGACCAGGTAGTTCTGAGACTTGTTGACCAGTCATAACACTTTTTTGCTAGGGAAGAGAGTGAAAAAGCTTCCCACTCTTCTCTTCCAACTGAAAGTAATAGAGGAAACGAGGTCTGTGACTTCTGAACCCCAACAGCTTGCTATGGCTGAAAAGATCAGCGTTGGGATTGTTACGGGTGTTTTAAAGCTGTAATTTTAGGGATCATTTCAATAGTGTCTAAAGGCACCAGATCCCATCTAATCTTGGAAGCTAAGCAGGGTCAGCCCTGGTTAGTACTTGGTAGGAGACTTCCAACAAATAACAGATGCTGTGGACTACATTTCAGAGGAAGGAACTGGCAAAACTGCCTCTAAGTATTGCTTGCCTAAAAAATCCCTATGAAATTCATGGGTTTGCCTTAAGTTAACAGGTGATCTGAAGGCACATAGGACGATATCACACGACGGGTTTTACAGCTCCAATCCAAAGTCACTCCTGGTCCAACCATGCTAATTCACATTAAAACATGATAGATTATCACACGTGATTGCTTTCTTTGGGGAGTAGTTACAAGCCAGATCCAAAGTCAATCCAAAGTGACTCCTGATGTAGGTGAATTCAGTAACAAGCGAATTCACAAAAAATGTTTCCAAGCTCACTTCTATTTCAATCCAAATTGGTCTGGTGTGGACTGCAACTTTGCTTCGGTCTTGGTACACCCCAAAACCTGCAAGGTGGTAAATTTCCCATGATGCGGCACTGCAATTTTGTTCTATTTGCTTTCAGTAGTCCTTCAAGAACAGAGGCTGCATAATATTTCTTTAATAATAATAATAATTTCTTTCCTACCTCTCCTCAAAGGTCGAGGCAGGGTACCCAAAGGAGAACAAGGCACCCTGCTCTAGCCTTGAGGAGAGGCAGGAAAGAATTTTTTAAATAATAATAATAATAATAATAATAATAACAACAATAATTCTTTAATAATAATAATTTCTTTCTTGCCGCTCCTCAAGGCTCGAGGCAGGGTACCCAAAGGAGAACAAGGCACTGCAAAATAATAATAATAATAATAATAATAATAATAATAATAATAATAATAATATTGCCGTTTGCCCCCTCTGTTCTTCTCCTCCCTTCTCCTCCCCCCCCCCCCACATTCAGAGGGAGCAGAGGGCATGTAGGGATAGGTGACACATTCAGAGGGAGCAGGGGGCATGTAGGGATAGGTGACACATTCGGAGGGAGCAGAGGGCATTCATGTGAGGCTAGCATTCACGTGAAACTGGAACCAGGAAGTGGGCCCCTTCTTCACCCCAGAGGTGCAAAGGTTCACGAAGCATTCAGAGCCCCAGTGAGCATGCGTAAGGGTGCCAATTCAGATTGGTGAATCCGTATGGTATGTATTGGTGAGATAATTTATTTTGCACTCGCTCCACTTTGTCTCAGGAATGACCACAATTTCGCTCTTCACGTGTGATAATTAATGACGTGAATTGCCTTGGATTCGAATTGACTCTGCTTCACTTTCCCTTCAGATTGGCTTTGGATTGGAGTTCCAATTTCACGTGTGATAAACTCCATACACATGTGCATTACTTGCTACTAACTGATTTTTATGAGTGTTGTCTTACTAGTACCTGCTGGAATTCTAATTTTTTTTCCCAAAAAAAAAAAAAACCCCTCACAAAATACCAAAAACTTAAATTGGCCCAAAATGGCCAAAGAAACAAAACCACTCTCTAGATGTTATTTATTATACAAAGTTCCCCCAACATTTGTATCATTTTTTTTCTAGAGGTTTAAAATTAATGACCTTGCCTGTTGTTACTTTAAAACAGCCTTTCTCAACCTTTTTACCTTGAAGGAACTCTTGAAGTAATGTTCAGGTCTCAGGGAATGGCTGCACAAAAATTGTACCTAAAGCTCAAAAAGAAATGTGTTTCCTCCCACTCATGATCAGTTGTGGAATTTGTAGCAACATCTGACATAATCATAGGGTTCCAGAGAACTGTGGTAGATAAACCTCATTTTTAAAAGCAGATGATAGCCATAACCTTTAATGTGCTACTACTAAACTCCAAAAACTACCACATTTCATGTAATGTCCCCCTCCCACATTACAGTACACTGGGCAACAGACTTGCAGGTAGGTTCTGGAAAGCACAGCTTGATCTCTGGAAAGGCGGGCTAGAAATAAAGCTTTTATTATTTATTATTATTAGCTAAAACAAAAATATTTTTTAAATTATGAAGACTGATAAAAATCATCCACCAACATGGATTTTGCTTTATTTTGTTAATATTAAAAGAGATTTCAGTATTCCAAA
The DNA here is from genome assembly GCF_019175285.1 of Sceloporus undulatus. Lineage (NCBI taxonomy): Eukaryota > Metazoa > Chordata > Lepidosauria > Squamata > Phrynosomatidae > Sceloporus > Sceloporus undulatus. The sequence goes on along the minus strand of NC_056522.1, from coordinate 321,400,857 downwards.
AACAGATACTCAACATCTTAAAAATTCTGGAAGTCCCTGTGTTATTTCTTAGACTTTGGAGCACTGTCAGTTATTCAAACACTTGAGATAGTTTTGTGGAGTGGCCAACAGGGAAATGCTATTAGAACAGCAGGGTGGAACCAGTATCCAATTTAACTGAGCACGAACCTGAAATCTGCTCCAACTCTTAGTCCCAGGGTTCTGGCATCCCGACCTGGCATGCTCCTGAAAAATTCAATAGCACTTATTAAGGGATTTTTGCAGTCCACACAGTGCCGATGTGGAATTCAGTACCGTGGTCCTTCAGAGAATATGATGTTTATGCCAGGAAAACTGACTTTGCTTCTTTCAGGCTGCCTTGACAGCGGGTCTATTTGTCCAGGAAAATATTCCTAATGTGCTCTTTTCAAAACAACAATAATAAAGTAATGCTATTTGGAAACTGCAGTAAAATTATACAGACAGGTTCTCAGTAGCCTTTGGCACACATTTCTGTGTAGAGACCTAGCCATCTTTCCTCCAAAACAAGCTAATGGACAAAGCTGGGCCTACCATCAGGCCAGAAGTGACCAAAATGTGGCCCTGAGGCTACATGTTTCCCTTGATCTACTATGAATTCACCAGACCAAAATGTTTAATTACTTCTGTTAGAAACCTTCACAAGTTGTGATTCACCTGTACAATGGGCTGCAGGGCAGGTCTATGGTATTATAGATAAAATCCCATTTCCCCCTAAAAGTCCACTTCTAGATAATTTCTGTTTTGCGTTTTTCTCCCATTTGGGGGCATTTTCCAACACTATGTGTTGCTCACAGAGCAGGGCTGGCCATCTGTGAAAGGGATGAGACCCACATGTAGAACCTGTACCAATGCATATAAAAAGGGGTGTACACGATCAGCAATTGGTCTCTGTTTATTTTGTAATGGAACCTGGGGTTCTATTATGGCACATGCAGAGGCCCAGTGCAAATATATACCATTGAGCTTCATGTTGCACACTGCTAAATGTGCAACAGGATGTCAACCATGTGCATTTAGCAGCAATCTATGTACCTTGCACTGCAATGGTATCTAGCATAGAGAGCTTACCAAGGCACTATCTTTCTGTGATTGTGGGATTGCATGCTCTCATTTGGCAAGAGGCAATGCTGATGGCAGCAGTGCTGCTGGGGCCTGGGAGGGCCTCTCATGTCAGATGTATCTAATATCAAGAAATACACATGGGGATGCTAGGGCTGCTGCAAAAGAGGTAGCCAGAAAAAGTTTGGGGACCACTGCACTAGACCATTGCATTAATCTTCCACGCAAGCAAATTGATGCCTAAAATTCTACAAGGAATACTTTGACCGGATATGGAGTGAGAAATGACAGATGTCCAAATTCGGTTGAAAAAAGGAAGAGGCACAAGGGATCATACTGCAAACATATGTTGGATAATGAAGCACAGCAAATAATTTCAGAAGAAAATTCACCTGTGCTTGATAGATTCCTTGATTGTATAGCTCATGAAAAACCATGGATTGATCTTGAAGAAATGGGTGTACCACATCATTTGATTATCCGAATGCACAATTTGTATTCAAGACAACAAGCTACTGTTAGGAGAAAATACAGAGAAACAGAAGGGTTTCTAATTTGGAAGGAGGTCAGGCAAGACCACATTTTATCACCCTATCTGTTTAATATGTACCCTGAAGATATCATACGTAAAGCAGGATATCCTATCTCCCATTCTGAGTCCTCTGGATCAATGTAGTATAGCTGATTTCCTGCACTGGGGAGCCCCCTCTTGGGCTACTTCCTTAGAACATCCCTTTTTATAGTTTTTGGTGGGTTTTTCAGGCTATGCGGCCATGTTCTAGCAGAGTTTATTCCTGAGATTTCACCAACAGCTGTGGCTGGCATCTTCTCTGAAACTATGAATGCCAGCTGTGAAAGCCTTTAACTTCACGTCCCTTTTTGATATAGAATTGATATCAAAAGTCAGAGAGAGGTGACTGACAGCTGGATCCTGGGCTACAGATGGATTACCAGTCTTCAGGAAAACAGCAGTCTGCTTCAGAGTGAGATTGTGGTTTCTTAAAAATAGGGTTTGTGCCTACAGTCCCAGTTATTTGATGCATATGCTTTAGGATGATGATTTTGAGTGTGTTTCAGAGAAGATGCAATTTGTACTTTTCTACAGGGAATACAGAAATAATGTTGAAAATGTCAGCCTCCATCCAGCTTTTCTTTCCCTCTCAACTTTCTAATGGGTGTTAAATAATGTCAATTATTATTATTATTATTATTATTATTATTATTATTATTATTAACCTTTATTTATGAAGCGCTGTAAATTTACACAGCGCTGTACATGCAATCCTTTTAGTTAGACGGTTCCCTGCCCTCAGGCTTACAATCTAAAAAGACATGACACAGAAGGAGAAGGGAGTGGTGACGGGAAAGGGTAAGAGGTCCAGCAGTTCCTCTCAACCTCCGAGGCCTGGACCAAGGCAGATGGACTGAAGGGAGGGCTTGGCTTCAAAATGGAAGGTTAATCATTATCCAGGGAAAATACATACTCACAAGTAGGATAATGCATATACAGTACATAGCAATACAGGAAATGGATCGATAAACAGCCAACAACAGAACATCAGATAGTAAGCGACAATTATGCGATGCCTGGGAAGGCTTCTCTGAATAGGATGGTTTTCAACTCCGTTTTGAAGCTGGTTAATGAAGTGATGGCTCTTGCTTGTGGGGGAAGAAGGTTCCAGGAGTGAGGGGCAGCAAGTGAAAAGGGGCGAATCCGGGATGGGGCAGAGGAAATCCTGGGCTGAGACAGGAACCCTTGACTACCAGAACGGAGGGCCCTGGTGGGAAGGTGAGGAGAAAGAAGGTCTGATAAGTAAGGAGGGGCCAGTCCATGGAGGGCTTTAAATGTCGACAGCAGGAGCTTGTACTGAATGCGGAAAGGGAGGGGGAGCCAGTGAAGGGATGCCAACACAGGAGAGATGTGGTCAGAGCGGTGGGTGGATGTGATAATGCGTGCAGCTGAATGCTGGACAGAGATTAAAGGACGGAGGTGAGAAAAAGGAAGCCCAGCCAGGAGGACATTACAGTAATCAAGTTGTGAGATCACTAGGGCATGGACCAGGATCAGTACATGATGCCAATGGCACTAAAGCTTTCTACCCTTGGGACTCCCCCCCCCCTTTACATTTACACGCAGACATCATGCCCCCCCTCTCAGTGTAGTATATGAATAAAAATATTTTATTTAGTGTGCATATTTTCATTCACACCATCATATATATTCATATTTTAACATTTTCTAAGGAAATAACATTGTTAAAATTAGAACAATTTTATTTAGGGAAGTTTATTCTTTAACTCATTGCATGTGTAAATTTTACACGTTAAAAGGTTTGGGAAGAGGAGAATAAAGATGGATCAGAGCCTTCAAGTTTCATGCCCCCCCCCGGCAACTCTCGCATATTCTTGGGGGTCCAACCCCACTGTTTAAGTACCACTGCATTATGCGGTATATTTTGCTGCATCTGGGTCCACTCTCCTACGTTCTGCAGCAGTGTTCAGTTATTTGTAGTCAGGTGGCCCCATAACAGAAATCAAATAAAGACTGGCTTCATTCACTGATATCATTAATGTCTAATTATTAATTTAAAATTTTTTCCAACATTGTAATACTTACATACAGATTGATAGAATAAAATCACTAAAGTGTTCACATTGAAATGGATGCACAATACAATATAAAGCAATTAAAACACATTACAATTAGTCATTCAAACTCCCTTCAGCCAAAACAAAATCACTTCTATAAGTTGGTAGCAAGCTGAGGTTCTGCCTCTTGACCCATACAGTTTCAAGAGCATTCCAAAGGGTTAGTGCCACCACTGAGGCCCCATTCTGACTAGCCCATTTACGCTGAAACAACTGGGCAAATCCGGTTGCCCCCATACTGAATCTTCCCAGAAAGATGTTCATACTACCCTTTACCTTGATTGATGCAATTTGCCCCTCTGAAGTTCACATTTGCAGTACTGCTTTAAAATGGAGCCTCCTTTGTTGTCAATCAAATTCACCTCCGCTTTCGTCAAAGGTGACATATCCTACAGCCATTGGCCAACGGAATGGGTGCTTTCCCCCCTCCTTTTAAAAAAAACAACAACTGGTGGCAGTGTGCACATATTCTGTCAACTTGTCAAATTTAAAAACCTCCAGGTGTGTGTGTGTGTGTGTGTGTGTGTGTGTTGTGTGTATTTGGGTCATTACAGATTATGGCAACCCTAAAACAACCCCATCCTGGGGTTTTCTTGGCAAAATTGGTTCCAAGGAGATTTGCCATTGCCTTTCCCCTGAGGCTGAGGGAGTGTGTCTCCCCCAAAGTCATGGGTTTCCACAGCCTTCCCTCTGAATGCCAGCCTCTAGCTTCCCCTTCGCTTGCAGCCCACCATTTCCTCCTCTTTGGAACCTCTTCCCTTCCCTTCCCTTCAAGCCCAATGCCACCTCCGAAGCCCTTGCCTCCCCCCCATGCCATCCTCTTCCCTTCCCTTCAAGCCCAATGCCACCTCTGAAGCCCATGCCTCCCCCCATGCCATCCTCTTCCCTTCCAGCCCAAAGCATGCGCATAATCTGTCACAACAACAACAACAACAACAACAACACCTCAGAATGCCATCTCTTCATCCTCTTTTTTTGCTTTCCCTCTGATTGCCATCCCAGAATGACTTACATACATATACACATATGTAGCAAAAGCATTCACACATTGTATCAATTTGCCAAATTTAAAAGGAAACACAAGCATCCGCATATTCTGTCTCACACACACACACACACAAAATAACTTTTAAAAATCCACTTGCAAAATGACATACCGGTCCGGCAACAAGCAAACGAAAGGGAAATGTAGCACAAGCAGACACATTCTATCAATATGTATCAATTTGTAGAACAAGCATTTGCATAATCTGTCAAAAATAAAATTACAAGAGAGAGAGAGAGAGAGAGAGAGAGAGAGGAGGCCTGTTCCACCCTCTGCCCTCCCTCTGCCCTAAATCCCTCTCCTGAACTTGACCCAAGCATGACCGGGGCCAAGTTCACATTTTCCGGCAGCAGGGAAGAAACGGGTTTTCTTAAAAGACGCAGGAAATAATCCACTTTCGGAAAAAACGCTCTAAGGGGGATTTGCCTTGGATCGGGCGTGCAAGACCCTAATTCTGATGTGTTTAAACCGGTGCCAATGGGAACTTCAGATTTTTAATCCGGGTTACAATTCAGTACAAAAGGTAGTCTGAATGGCCCCTCAGAAAGCCTGGTAGCTTTGCAGGGTTACTGGCAACCTGCAGTAAGTTCTCAGAACTCAGTAGTCACTGGATGTATGTAGGGGAAGATCATCTAAATATTTATTTCAAGTTAAACTACTGGATGACCATGTTTTTAGGGTATGATGTTGTTTTCCAGGTTGTCAGGAGTTAACTGAGTGCTCATGGGGAAAGCAATCTGCTAATTATTTATTTACAGATGATCATGAACATTAGATCTTCACAGTTTGAGAATATATAATGTAGCTAATGTACATTGTTGTTTTCTGCATGCTCATGGTTTAGGAACATATAAGTTGGTGTTTTCCAAAATAGAAACTTCAAAGGAGCTGACATATTTTGTAGGTTTCTCTCCTAAGAAATCTCCATAATACTCTATTAAATAAACTTTACTACCAATAGTCAACTTTGCAATTAGTATAACAATAACCTAAATCCAATTACTAGTTCCAGCTACAATTGATCAGCTGACTCAATGAAAGCTACACAAGTTATTACAGACATATGTCAGCTAATAAACAACAAAAAAGAGCTCCTTTTTACAAAGTCTTTTTATACGGGCCTGTTCCCCTCTTTTTTCTTATCCTCTGTCTAGCTGAAAATTATTTAGCAGCATTGGCATTAGGAGGATTGTTAAGGAAGTCTGGAGAAACACATACTTTGGGTTGTAGCAGCATTGCTGCAGTGAGCCATGCAATGATATTGAGCTTGGAAAGTGCAGTGTTCTGTTGTAGCTGACCTTACTGCAGCTATAGCTAGGCGCCTGTATAGGTAAACAGCAGCTACCTACAGAATTTCCTACAGAACATGTAGGAACAGCAAAACAAAGTGGGGGGGAGGAGATAAGCCTGGCTCACCAGCTTTCCCCAGAGAGTTTTAAAAAGTATAGATCTGTAAATCTGGCCCTCAAAATGGAAATCATAAGAAAAGTGAAAGCAGGTGTTCCCCTCTTTTTTCTTGTCCTCTGTCTAGCTGAAACATGAACTGCTGTGTGTGTGTGTGCAATGTAGAAATTTATCCTTATGCTTTCCATCTTATTTCTATCTCTGGTACCGCGTTTTCTGTTAAAGAAGTAGTGCCCAGGAGCACATCTATTTCATTAAAAGAAGTGGCAACACAACTTTAGGATTTTCTGGATGAAACAGATTACCTCGACCCATTCAGGGGTGATTATGAGACAGAAGCAGTCTTTCTTTCCTTGTTGGATGACTTACACCAGGAGTTAGACAGAAGGAGTGAGTCCTTATTGGTTCTCCCGGATCTTGCAGGGGCCTTTGATACCATGAACACATCACACTGTTGACTCATGTTTAACTTGTGGTCTACTAGGACTCCTACATCCCTTTCACATGTAGCTTTATTAAATGGCCCCATCCTATATCTTTGCATTTCATTTTTTCTGCCTAAGTGCAGTACCTCCAAACATTTCTCCAAACAGTGCTGTTCCACATTACATTTAGTGTTTGAAAATGCTTTTTTAACTGTTCAAAATGGTTAAGCCTGAATTTTAGGATAGTTTTAAGATTGCTTTTAGGAGTATTTAAAGAGTATGTTAATTTTTTAATAATTTAAAAAAAATCTTTGTATTGTTTTAATTGTTTTTCAGTTATTCGTTGACTTGGGAGCCTTTGAAACCCTTGTGGACTGAGAGGTGATACAGAAATACTTTAAAATACTTTAGACAAGCAAATAGGCAGTACACATAGTTGATGACCATTTGCTGTTGCCAGTTCTGAAGTATCTACTGTTGAGGTGTAGCACTTCTGCCCATGGAGGTTTCATTTAGCTACCTAAATAAACATCAGTTAGCAAAAGAGCTGCCCCCCATGAAACCATGTAAGGCTGATTTATCTTGATGTACAAGTAATGGATTTCTTTCAAATAACCTCAGATTCTTTCCTTGCAATTTTCAGTAAAAAGCATGTTTTTCTCAAGCCACTAAATTTAAAAGGAAGGGGGATTACAATCCCGTTTTTATTATTTTAGCAGTCCTTTACCAAATCCCTGGAAATAGGGATTAAGGCAAGAAACCAACTTTGTGTTCTCTGAACGTTCTGTTACATTCTTTTAAAGAGTCAGTACAAGTTACGTGCAACCATTTGGCCTACCTACCGATGTCATCACTGAAGAGTACAAGGGGCTGAGAAATTGCAAGACAGTTGGTTTCCATCTTTGTTGTCCTCATTTTATTTTTACATGCAGCCAGAGAGATGAAAGAATGCATATTGAAGCAGTCAGGTTTAAATTAAACAGCTGGCTTGATGAGGATTCTCTGGGGACCCTTTTATAATAGGTTGCTCCAAGTTAATAACAATCTGTTTATTCAAAGAAAGCTGCTACTGCATGGCAGACTACTAAATTTGCAAGGCCTGCCCTTCAAGCTCCTAAGAGAGTATATTTACTGAACTATATAACTACCTTCCATCCATGTAGCTCGTTTACCACAATTTGAAAGGGATGAGAGGATTGTTATAGCAAGAGCAAGAGCAAGTATATTTCTATACCGCTTATCAGTTCACTTAAGCACTCCCTGAGTGGTTTACAATGTGTAAGCTAATTTCCCACATCAAGCTGGGTACTCATTTTAGTGACCTCAGAGGGATGCAGAGTCTACTGTGAGTTCCTGGCTGGTATTGAACTCACAACGTTGTGGTTTGTGAGTGAGTGGCTGCAGTACAGGCATTTAACTACTGTGTCCCCAGGGCTCCTAATTGTTGTTGTTAACTGTCCTCAAGTCGGCCCTGACTCATGGCGACCCCGTGGATGAGACATCTCCAAGTCCTCCTATCCTTTGCAGCTCTGATTAAGTGCTGGAGGTTCAGGCCTGTGACCTTCCTAACTGAGTCTAGCCATTTGGTGTCTGGTCTTCCTCTTTTTCTACTGCCCTCCACCTTTCCCAACAATAATGTCTTTTCAAGTAAGTCATGCCTTCTCATTATGTGGCCAAAGTACTGAGATTAGCACACCAGCTTTCATTCTCGCACAAAGCCTAGCATCTTCCATAGGTTGCTAAAATGAGTACCCAGCTTGTTCGGAGCAATTAGCTTACACTTTGTAAACTGCTTAGTACATTGGTAAGCTGCATGGAAATTTACTTGCTATTGCTATTGCTAAGCATGGGATGTAAACTCACTGGGATGGATTGTATTGTACAGCTCCGTCCCTGGGAAGTACTCATCCTATACCCAACCTGGGCTTGTCCCTGACCTTTTAAAGAATGGGATTTTCTCATTCTTCAAGAGGTCCAGGAGAAGCCTGAGTTGGATACAGGAATAAACAAATTATAGACAAAATGCATCTGCAAATTAAATCACAGCCTGGAGCACTATCAACATTGTAAACCTTTGATATAAAATACTATTTCTTTTAAAAAGCAATTGCACCATAAAGTTTAATTGAAATACTGTACACTGAATTTTCCAACAATAATGTAACATCCAAAATACAGTTCTCTCTTTTGCTTCTTTTCTTAAGCAGAATCCTCAGATTACTGTTAATCTTAATATTCACTTTCATCACTTACTATATCACGTGTACTGCTTTGGGAAGAAATGTATTTTGAAAGGCTTATAGACATCTCTTTATTTATCCTACATAATTTTTAGTAGAGGCATGTTGCTGTTGAACCATGCAACCGATGCAGGTGGTCTTGTTGTTGTTGTGTACTTATAAGTCATTACTGAATTATGGAGACCCTAAGACAAACTTATCATGGAGTTTTCTTGGCATGATTTGTTCAGAGGAAGCTTCCCATTGCATTCCTCTGAAGCTGAAAGGATGTGACTTGCTCAGGGTCACACAGTGGGTTTCTATGGCCAAGCGAGGATTTGAACCATGGTCTCCAAAATTGTAATCCAGCACTCAAACCACTCTGGCACTCTGGCTCATGCAGGTGGTCTCAGGTCCAGCAACATGCTGGATCTTTCTGGGACTGTTGTCACATTTGACAAGATGTTTTGTCCTTGCACTTGTTGCCAATGCTGGGCTTCTGTGAGAAGGTTGTTTGCTTCTGTTTCAGAAGGAGGGAGGAATCTTCTAGTCTATGGCTACTTGACCCTTGGCTACTGAACATTTCAAAATACCAGTCCAAGACTTCATGTACTTGTACAGATGAATAGGAAGCAGCAAACATTTCCCAACCAGTGAATCCTATAAGCAAAAGCTTTTTCTTTTCCTCTGTAACAGAGATGGGAAATGAGTGGTCCTCTGGATGATGTCAGACTGGAGCTCCCATTATCCTTCATCATTGACTATGTTAGCTAGGGCTAATGGGAGCTGCAGTCTGACATCTGGGAAGCCACATATTTTCTGGTTTCACACTTTGTACTTCTAGGACAGTTCTACCCAGGTCCTAGTCTAACATTCAAACTGCTCCCTTCGAAGCAAGCAGGGGATAGTTCCCAAAGTCCCTTGTAGGCTTCCCTATATGGCTGGCTTTCAGAAGAGACCATTTTCATTTCTTCTGTATATTCCTTTTTGTGTAAGAAAAAGACTCCTGACCCATCTTTATATGAGAACATAGTAAGCATGTGCTTAGAGTCAGAACTAAGTGGGGGAAATTTGGACTACAATTCCACAATCTCTGAATCAGTGGCTATAGCTTTCAGTGGTCATGTTGGCTGGAGGGATTCTGGGATTTTTATAGTCCCAGCTTTTCCTGCTTCTGATTAGTCTAGTTCAGTTCTCTGTAGCCAAGACATACAACTAGTTAACCCTACTTTTGGCACCTTTAGTGGAAATTATAGCTTCAAGAGCAGACACAACACTGTCTTTAACCTAAAGGAAGAGCTGAAACAAAACATCTGAACCAATGCAGGAGTGAAAAAAAAACATTCTTCCTGGATCACTTGTGAGTGTGCTAACGAAAATGAAGGATGGAGGGGGATAAAGATAGCTTATAAGCAAGCTGTCAGGCTCAAGAGGCTCAGGCCCTATAGCCTGAGTGCCAGACCATGAGTCTACAAGCATCTCTCTGTTGCCAAGTCTGCATTCTTTAATAAGTCCCCTCAATCATCAAGTTGTTTTTAAGAGGCTGTCGTGCGATTGCTGAAAGCACACTCTAACCAAAGGATATCGTTCACTGGCACTAGGGGGTGCTACGCAAGACTGCAATTATGGTTTGTTTGTCAAATTTTATCCACCAAAACTTGGAAGAACTACTTCACAAATCTCAGTGTCCCAGTGGTCATTCTGGTTAGGAGAATCTGAGTGTTATATTCCAAAAATGTAATGTTTCCAAGCTCCGGAGTATTCATATTTCTAAAGCTGTGTACAGGAAGAAGAGAGATTGTCTGTGAGGAAATAATATATTTCTGTGTATATATGTGCCTTCAAGTTACCCATCAACTTAAGGCATCCCCATGAATTTCATAGGGTTTTCATATGCAAAGGATACTTAGGTCTTGAACAGACTGGCGTTTGTGCTGGTCTGGAGCCGAAATGAGGGTTTTGCATGCACCCAGCCCTACAATCGGCGCGCGGGCACCATGATTGCATGCGCCTGTCCATACAAGGCACGCAACAATGACGTCTGCGTGGTGCAGCACTCAAATAGTGCCACACTGCACAGATATCATTGTTTTGTGCAAGGATGCCAATGGTGCCCAGCGCGTGGGTTCTTTTTAGGCCTCATGGAGGCTGCAGCATTTGCCTGTTGCGGCCTCCATCCAGAGGAGAAAAGGGAGGCCTCTAGCCACCCCTTCCTCCCAATCTCTACAGCCCCTTAGTTACATATAATGACATGCTCCTGCAAACTCAGAGGAAGCTGCTTGCTCAGTGTCTACTTCCTTGCAGCCTCTCTTGAGGTTGAGTAATTCTGCCAAGACTCCTTGTCCAGTGGGACAGGATTGTACCTTTCTATTCCTTGCAGGCACAACTGATCTGCCCCTCAGATGATAACCACCTCCGCCAGTTACCTTGCTGTTCAAATCACACTACTGGACTTGCTTCTTTTGAAACCAGAAAGCATCCCCAGATTAGTGGCTTTTGTCAAAATGCCTGAGCTCCATTAAGACTGAAGCATTCCAACATTTCATGTTTTGGGATTACTGTAAGTACCATTATGACCTACAACAACCCTATAAATCTGAGAACTCCAAAAACAGTGATCATCAGCAGTCCTGCTCAGGTCTTGCAAAAACAGGGGTGTATGTGGCTTCATTGATTGCATTCCTACACCTCTCATGTGGTTATCTTCTTTTCTTACTGACTTCCATTTATTAGCATTCCAAATATAGCCCCTTCATGTGCACAGAGAGATTCTTCCACTCCTTATGTCTCCCTCAGATTTTGTTAAGCCACATCCCACTTCTGAGGTCTCCTTTTCAGGGTAGGTTATTATCACCCCTCTCTGCACCCCTAAAACTCTGCTATCCAATTTCCATACCTCCATTTTGGTTAACTCTGAAAGTGTGTCTGTTTGAATTACTGTTGTGTGTTTGGGTGCCCTCTTGCATATTTCTAAATAAAAAACTTTGTTCATTAAACAGATAGGGTAATAAAATGCATCCTTGGCTGATCTCTTTGCTAAGTCAAAACCATTCTGTTTTTCCACATTCTGTCCTGATAGTGGCCTCTTATCCACAATGTATGTTATGTATCATGACAATCATATGTTGTCCCGCTCCCACATCTATTACAGCAATCCATAGCTTTTCATGACCAACATAATAAAAGGGTTTGCTATAACCTATAAGGTTTTCTATAGTCTAATTTTCTCCTGAAATTATTTGGTGTGCTCCATTAGCGAAAAGTTAACTTTCCACAGCTATTAAAGTGAAATGTGCATCCAATGTTAATTCAACATGGGATGGGGATGGAAAGACTTTAAGACCAAGTCTGTTTTTGCCCCACTGACATAGCAACAAACTACTGCCACTAGGTGACTTATTGCAGGTAGCAGAGTTGCTTGGTGACAAGAAGTGAAACTTGGGCAGTGCCATCAAAAAGCAGCCAAAGGGGGGGAAAGGAAGGAAGGAAGGAATAGTATTAGTGTGTTCTCTGACAACTTTATACAGCTTGCTTTGGTATCAAATAACCTACAATATGGTAATGTAAACAGAGCCACTGAAATGATTTTAAAGTTACAACATATGTGCAACAGGCAGCTTTTGAATGTTGGCAGCTTGAAACCTTTTAATTAAAATAAATACCAGAAGGCATTGCAGAGTAAATGCATGCAACATTGGTTTGCCCATATTTTCTTTAGAAAATGAAATACAAATTCTTATAACAAAACAGACATTTCAATCCAACTGCGATTCTTTCCTAGTCACATAAACACAGATTGGTGTGTAAAGCTTTTTGATGAAGGTGGGTAATTATACAGAAAAAAAGAAAAAAAATAGGTTTCCCATTTTGGACATAATCTGCCAGAAAATCCTTCCTGAAAAAAGTCTATTTAAACAAAAAAGAATCTCACAAATGTACAGCTTCCCTTCATTTAAATAGCACATGTGCAGGAGAAACCCCTTTGGAAGTTTTTTCCTTTGAGAATAAATCTGAACAGAGCTTTGAAATCATTCAGAAATGTCTCCAAACCCTGGAGAACATATTTCCAAACCCTGTAATCCAGGGATGGACAACTGCAGAGGAGACAGGGGCCTCTTTCCCTCTTGTGCACCCCAGCAGGTGACATTGTCATGTTTTTGGTGCATAGGAAGTGAGGTCATATCACTTCAAGCTGGCCAATTTTCAATCTGTTTGTGGTTGAGAAGTTGAGAGTTTCATTTGCCTTAAGCCGATTTTACTAGGTTCAAGGTAGAAAATTGCCCCCAAATCAGTGTGGATTTTTTAAAAATGGGGCGAGTGTCTGGGGGCTTCAGGATACAGAAAGTGACTGAATTTGACTCCTCTCTGGGGCAGCCTATGCCACTGAATTGGATTGGGGTACACAAAGTCCAGCTGGAGGAACGCTCTTTCTCTTCCTCCAGACTCCCCAGGCCATCCTTTTCTTTGCCAAAATAAAAGGGGTTGCGTTACCTCTAGAAGCTCCAAGAGAGGCAATTCACAATTTAAATAGGTTGCTACACCCACTCGGCAAGATGACAAATTGATTTGTAGCTTGGTTTTTGTTTGGGTTTTTTTTGACAGTTTATGGGGTTAGCAGACAATTAGACCCTGGACCTGCTGCAGCTGCCCACCCTGGAATGGGACAACTTTTGAATAATTCAAGAGCAGCAGCACCAGGAGCTGTCTGCACAAAAAGGGGTTGTAGTTTCAAAGCAGGAAAGCTTTTCCAAGGAAGGATTTGCCCTATGGCTCTTAGCTTTGCACATTTGTTTTTTTTTGGGGGGGGGACTTTTTGTGTGACTCTGAGCATGAACTCTTGACCATCATGGCCAGTCCAAAAAAGTAACATTTTCTGAACTCTGGGTTTTTGCTACTGTTTAAAGTGGTCCTGAGGTTGAGTGTGTTGAATAATTCCTTGTCCTAAACAACATTTTCAGACAGCAGCTTCCAGACATTGTGCACGTGCTGAACACAGTTTTGCTTTCAACTGTGGGTTGTAAAAATGTCATGTGTGAAGAGACTCTAAGTAGGACCACGTTCATGTTCCTCTTGTAAAATGAGCAGAGCCAATTCACTAGCTTTAAAATTTTACTCTTTACAGCCTGTGTTCTATCCAGGAAGTCCTCCTGTTCTCTGATGCACAACATGTAGCTGTAGTGCATTGACCTTCTCTTCCAAGAGAGCTACCAGTTTCCACTTGCTGTAGGTGTAGTTGGTGATGTTTTCTGGCAAGGAAGCAAACATTGCACATACATTGCAGCAATTATGGATCCTTCTGGCTCCATCTCTGCAGTTATTTCTCTCCCCTAGCTCCCCTCTCAACAGTTTTATTGCTTCTCACTTTTTCCTGTATTCCTTGAAACTATCTTCCAAGGTAGCTGTGTCATTTTTGTGAAGCCTAGCAGTACTGACCCAGGAGATTATCACATGTGAAATCCACACCAAGTTACACGGGTTGTAACCATCAGCGACAGATATTATTGCACTGGTCTGTGCCCAGGCAGTATGCAGCCTGTATCCAACCTGGGCTTCTCTGGCACCTTTTCAAGAACGGGATTTCCCCATTTTTGAAAAGGTACTGGAGAAGCCCGGGTTGGATATGGGCTGCCTATTGCCCTGGCATGAAGGAAAGCAATAAGATCCGTCACTGACAGTTGCAACCTGTGTGTAACCTGGCTGGGATTTCACGTGTGATAGTCTCCCCAGCTGCTCCAAGGCTACCCCAGCATTACCATCAGGCTATTATTTTTATTTATTTATTTAATTTGTATCCCGCTCTTTTCCCAGGACTGGGACTCAGAGTGGCTTCCCAGCATTAAAAACAGTACAATTAAAAACATTAAAAAAAAACCTATGCAAGGACATAACCTAAAGTTCTTCAAGGGATGTTTGCCACTGGTTTAACAGGAAGAGTGCAACTTGCACAAGGTCATCCAGTAGGTTTCCTTTCTCACTTTCCGTTCCCAAACATTAGCTGATGCATGTATTGATGCCTTTTTACTTCCAGTAGCAATAGCCACAGGGACGTAGCTAGGATTTTAGGAAGGGGGGGTCCAGACTAAGTGCCACCATTATAATGGGGCTTTGGTGCGGCGGCGCAGCAGCACACACCATTCATTTTTCTAATGGAAGGGGGGGTCCGGACCCCAAGAAACCCCCCCCCCTGGCTACGTCCCTGATAGCCATGAGAAAGGCACCAGTGAGAAGTCCAGTAAGAATGAGAGTGACTGACTAAAAGGTGTGAGTGCTTCTAGATGAGGAGCAGAAAAAGGTGATGGTGGACAGGGATAAAAAGACTTTGTAAAAAGGAGTTTCACTGTGAAAGGTAACTGAAGTACAGTATGACAATACTCAAGGAAGAGGGGACATAATCTGTTCAGGCGCTCCCATTCTCACTGGACTTCTCATCAAAACAGTTTACTGCCATTTGAGGTCATACAACACATTTTAAAATCTTCCTCTTTACTGACATGTTCAGTGTCCATTCCAAAGCTCAAATAAGTTACTTTTAGACTACAAATTCCAACATCTTCTAGCTAGCATTGTCATCATAGCTGACGGATTCTCTGGCTTGTAGTCCAAGCTGTGGGCTAGCTATTGCTACTAATTGTCTGGGGAGAGAAGTGCCTATCCCTATACAACCTCCTTTTGCATAGCCTGTGTAACATGGGGAGGAGGAGAATGTAAGAACAGCTTCAAACGAAGGCAAGCTTGCCCTCCTGTTTTAAGCCTGCTTTTTCCTACTTTAAGATGTGAGTGGAGGCTTCAGATCAGAGCTGCAAAAACCTCTGTGTGATAAATACCAAAGTGCTTGTTGAAATCTGAAATAATTCAAAGTTTGTGACTAATCTGAGATGGCTGTATTTTGGCCACATCATGAGAAGACATGATTCACTAGAAAAGAAAATAATGCTTGGTAAGTTAGAGGGCAGTAGGAAAAGAGGAAGACTGCATTACAGATGGGTAGATTCAATCTAGGAAGCCACAGCCCTGATTCTGCAGGACTAGTGGCATCACTAGGGGGTACAAAATGTGTCGACCGCACCAGGTGGCACCCTATGGAAGGGTGACAACAATACTCCTGAAACATCTCCTTTTTGGCAGAAACTGGCTGTAGCACTTACCTGTGTCCCATTAAAATGCTGAAGAGATGGTGTGAGTGGAGTGAGGCTCAGTGGGAGGAAAAAGGCAATGTCCCAGGATTTTTATAAATTAAAATCTTAATTTTAAAATAAAATATTTAATTTTTTCCTTAAAAACAGCATCTCCTGCATATTTATTTAGGAGAACTGGAGAGGGGTAAGGGAGAAAGGTGGGGCAAAATCCATTTCCACCAAACAAATTTCTCACCCCTAAATCTGGATTATGTCTCCATTTTAAAACAGATGCATTGTGGCCTGAGATTTGGGGGAACTGGAGACCACTCATATTCCATTAACTGGGCTTTAGTCAAAGAAAGCTTATGCCATGCTGAATCTGTTTGTCTTTAAGCTGACTCAAGATTCTTTATTGCTTATGTCACAACATACTCACAGCTACCCCTCTCCAATTTTGTCTAAACAGAATGCCAAGTCCTTAACAAAAATCACATTTGGAAGATGCCCCCCCCCCCATATTTCAAACAATGTTTTTATCATGAAAAATACTTTCCCTTAAAGACAAAGAAAAATACTGAAACCCTATTGCAAGAATGTCCAGGAAAATTAACTGTCATAAATCTCATTTTCTACCCTCTTCCCTTTTGGCTCTAGGCTCATCTAGAAAGCCACAGAAACATGGAATTCTCAGAAATCCAGGCAAATGCTCCATTTGGACATAATTATTCCATGCTGGAAACATCCCCAGCAGAACACTTGAGCAACAGACGGGCTCGATTTGGCAATGCAGCTGTAAATGACATGTTGATAGTGCAGGCTGTCAATTTATTACGCGACAGCCTTTCCTTCCTCCTCAGGAATGTTAGGGGGCAGGGAGGATTCACCGGAAAACTTTTGAAGTCATAAAGTATTAAACGATATCACATCATCGCAGACAGCAACAATAAAGCTTAATCTTATTTTAGAACAGAGCTTTGCAGATTGTTTTGGCTCCAATCAGGCTATCTGGAGCGGCGGCTTCTTCCCTCAGCATGACCTGATGGTGCTCCCTCTTGGATGACGGCATGCCAACAGTGCCAATTACTCACAGCCACCCCATTAAACCCATTCCCTGACACTCTGAAGCCACATGGATCCATCAAGGTGACCTCCAAGTGGCACACCACTGCCAGTCCCTAAGAAGTAGGTATTCAATAACCCCTCTCCCTTTCTTTTAAAAGAAATATTTTCCTCTTCTATTTTACTTTGATTTTACAAATGTTCTTATGCTCTTCTACTTGTGTGTAACTCATCATTCATTTAGGGAATATATCCATCCTGCAAAGAAACAGAACAAAATGTGCTACAAAGATTGGTAAGCCTCAGTGTGACTCAGTGGTAAGCACAGTCTGTTCCTAACCTGCTTCTCTCTAGATATTTTTAACTACAAGGTCTATCATCCATGACAGCTCACCTTGCTGGCTGGGGTTAATGAGAGCCATAGTCCAAAGCATATGGAGGGAGCCACAAGTTACCATGAGGGACATTTGTAGAGGCCAGTGGTTCCCAACCTGTGATCCAGGGAGGGCTCCGTGTGGACTTCCCAGGTGCTCCACAGCCACTCCAGGAAAATGAAAGAAATAAAAATTGAATGAAATGAAAGAACAAGAAACAAAAAATAACACTACTCCTAAACACCATTAACTTGTAAGACATAGGGTAGGCCTCTTACGGGCTCTGCCATAAAAACTGATTCTAAAAAATGCCCTGCTAGTCAAAAAGATTGGGAACCCCTGGTCTAGGCAACCAGGGTGCAGGTGCCAGATCAGCCCTAACTTCCTACCTTACACCTATTTCTGAGCCTCAGTTCTCTTTCTATAATATGAATACAAAGACGTAGCGGTGTTAGTCTGGAAAATCTGTATGCAAAAGGATCATGTAGCACCTTTGGGACTAACTTGAGCCGACTTCCTCCTGCGTCTGAAGAAGTCAGCTCAAGATTCTTTCTTTCAGTTAGTCTCAAAGGTACTACAAGATCCCTTTGCATGCAATTTGAATAATAAGTTATCCCCCCCAAACACAAGTAAGTTAAATTTATATAAGTAGAAGCTTTGTATTTTGATTGTTCTGATATTCAGAGTGTTCATGTTCCTTCAGGCTTGACGTCACCAGGTGTTGGTGGGGAGCTGCCCCACTCCTTCACCTGCCTCCCCACCCAGGGAGCTGGGCTAAGGCGAAGCCAAGAGGGATCCACTCATCCCTCCTCCTCTTGGCTTCCTGGCCTTGGCTTCAACCTCAGGGAGAGAGAAACAGCAGTGAAGAAGGGCGGGGCACCGACATCAGCACTGCACCTCCCACAGTGGGATGAGGGCTCCACTGGGTGTCACTCCTCTTCTGGCATGTTACTTGGTGCAGTCTGTACCCCCTCATGATACCATTGGAAGGTAGTACAAAAAAAGTTAAAGATATAGTAAAATAAATATATTCTATTGCAGAAGCTGGTGTATACATTGGGAACTCAGTATCCACTGGGGTTTGGTTCCAGGACCTGGTATGGATACCAAAATCCGTGGGTGCTCAAGTCCCATTATATACAATGGCATAGTCAAATGCTGTCTCTTATATAAAATGACAGAATAAAGATTTGCTGTTTGGAATTTATATTTTTGGGGAATATTTCAAGGCATGGATGCTTGAATCCATAGATAAAAGGTCTGTGGATAAGGAGGGTTGACGGTACCGCAGAAAATCAACTCATTTGAAATGTAGAGAAGAGCTCTATGGATACAACAGGCTGCTAGAAAGACAAATGAAAAGAGGGAGACTGCACTGCAGGTGGATTGATTCAATCAAGGAAGCTACAGCCCTTATTTTACAAGACCTGAGCAGGACAGTTGATGACAAGGGCTCTTAGAAGCCTCTCATTTCTATGGTCACAATAAATCAAAGTCAAATAGACTGCAAATAACAACAAAAACCACAGCTGATAGAATTGTTCAGCTCTTCAGAAATGCCACACAGAATGATTAGCTAGTCTGTTATTGTTAACTGCCCTCGAGTTGACTTCAACTCATGGCAACCCCATGAGTGAGACACTTCCAAGCCCCCCATTTTGAACTGATCTATTCAGGTCTTGCAGGCTCAGGGACGTGACCTCCTTGATTGAATCCATCCATCTAATATGCAGCCTTCCTCTCTTTCTACAACTCTCCACATTTCCTACCATTATTGTCTCTTCCAGTGAATCATGTCTTCTCAAGATGTGGCCAAACTACAACCAGTAGCCTCAGTTTGGTCATCTTGACTTCCATGGAGAGCTCAGGTCTGATCTGCTCTAGTACCCATTTATTTATTTTTCTTGCTGTCCATAGTATTCTCTGGACTCTTCTCCAGCAAGATTTTCCTTCTATCTGCTTTCTTCACTGTCCAGCTCTTGCATCTGTACATAGGGAAAACAATGACTTGGACTATCCTTTGTTTAGAGTTCAGTTTTATATCTTTGCACTTTAGGATTTTGTCTAGTTCTTTCAGAGCTGCCCTTCCGTCATAATTTTCTTCCGATTTCTTGACTGCAATCTTTGTTCTGGTCATCGATAGATCTAAGGTATGAGAAATCATTGACTATTTCTATTTATTTGTTGTCTAGATTGAATTTATATAAATCCTCTGTGGTCATTATGATTTTAAAAAAATGTTCAGTATTAAGCCTGCCTTTGTGCTTTCTTCTCTAAATGTTCCAAGTTTTTTTTTTTGTTGTTGTTGTTGTTTCTGCTTTCTGCAAGGAATATGGTGTCTTCTGCATGTCTCCTTCCTCTAATCTTCACTTCTCCTTCTTCTGAGTCTTTTCAACCCCAAAAGTCTGTTCACCTGGGAGAAATGTGAAAGATGATGACTTTTGGTCAATGGTCATAACATATGGTTGTTGTTCAGACATTAGGACTGCTAGGATTTTATGACTCCATTATAGAACAATCCTCTTTAATGACCAGCCAGTTGAAGACTGGCTGGTATGTGTGACCAGGCTGATATATCTGGTCTCAAATTTTGTGAGACATGGACCTTTTAGTAGTGTTCCAGGTTCCTACAAGATTTAAGATCTGACATGAGCCCAGAAATCCCATGAGAGGCCCTCCTCTGTCTTGTATATACCTGCTTCACATGCTGCTCTCTTAAGCCATAGAGAGAAAGGGGGAATACGTCTCCAATGCTCAGTGGGTGGCTGATTTTAATTTTAGAAAAAGCTCATCGCATGTTGGCTTCTGGAAATATTTCAGCGGTCTTCTTCAGGGGGCTACATAATAAGATAAAAACAAATATAAGTTTAAAATGAAAAATGAAAAGGACAACATATAATTATATAATAATATCTACATAAAAGATCATAATGCATTTTAATTTTTGTATACTGCTTAAACCCTATACAAACCAATTTTTATTTTTATGTATTTATTTCACTTATATGTCACCTTTCTCCCAGGAGGGACCTAAGGTGGCTCACAGACAAAATGTTTAAAAGTTCAGTAAAATTCAAAACAATTAAAAACATCTATACACAATATAAAATCACATAAAAATATACAAAAGTTAAAAACATAACTAAAAACCCGCCTGCTCCATAAAAACCAGCTTGCTATGCATTATATACTAAATGCCTGCCTGCATAAAATGTTTTTACTTGCCAGAGAAAGGCTAGCAGGGAGGGGGCCAGCCTAGCCTCCCAGGGAAGGGAGTTAGTTCCAAAGGGGGGGGAGCAGCCACTGAGAAGGCTCTCCTTCGTGTCCTCACCAAGTGAGCCTGAGATCTTGGTGGGATCAAGAGGAAGCCTTCTCCTGAAGATCTTAGAGCTCTAGCAGGTTCATATGGGGAGATACAGTTTTTCAAATAGTCTGGACCTAAGTTGTGTAGGATTTTATAGGTCATAACCAGCAATGAATTGTGCCCAGAAACGAACTGGTAACCAGTGAAACTGTTTTACCAAAGGGGTTACATGCTCCCTGTAACTGGTTCTGGTTAGCTGTGGCATTTTGAACCTGCTGAACTTTCCTGACAATTTCCAAAAGCAGCCCCACGTATAGTGCATTGCAGTAGTCCAAACAGGATGTAACCAAGGCATGTGTCACTGTAGCCAGATCTGACATCTCAAGGAACAGGTGCAGCTGGTGCACAAGTTTAAGCTGTGCAAATGTACTCCTGGCCACTGCTGAGACCTGGGCATCCAGGCTCAGTCCAGGAGCACACCCAAGCTGCGAGCCTTTCAGGGGGAGTGTAACTCCATCCAGCACAGGCTGAATCCCTGTTCCCTGACCTGCCCTACAACTGACCAGGAACACCTCTTTCTTGTCTGGATTAAGTTTCAGTTTGTTTGCCCTCATCCAATCCATTACTGACATCAGACACTTGCTCAGTACAGAGACTGCTTCCTTGGAGTGAGATAGGAAGGAGAGATAGAGCTGGGTGTCATCAGCATACTGGTAACACCGCACTCCAGAACTCTGGGTGGTATCTCTAGTGATTTCATGTAGATGTTGAATAACATGGGGGACAGAACCGAACCCCGGGGGACTCCACAGGCCAACTGCCAATTGGTCATTTATTCGTGTAGTTTGAATCCATTGCTCCAGGTCCTATTCTCTGAAGCTGCAGAAAACAAGCTTGCTCCATCCTCAATATGATATCCCTTCAAATATTTAAACAGGGCTTTCATATCACCTGTTAACCTTCCCTTCGCCAGGCTAAATAGCCCCAGCTCCCCAAGTCTCTCCTCAAATGGTATAGTTTCCAGACCCTTCATCATTTTGGTTGCCCTTCTCTGGACATGCTCCAGCTTCTCAACATCCTTTTTGAATTGTGGTGCCCAGAATTGAACACAGTAGTCCAGGTGAGGCCTGGCCAAAACAGAATAGAGTGGACTTCCTGTTACTTCTTGTGATCACTAAGTCAAATAAAAATCCACCAAACAGTGATAACTTTATTGGTCAATCGAAATGCAAAATATATTTGTTGCAAGCTTTTGAAGGTCCACTGCTGGCCCCTCCTCCTCTGGCCATGTGACAATTGGGCAAAGTCCAGGAAATTTAAAGTCCATTTGCCTGCTAAAGATACCCTCCCCATAACATCTTAACTTAGGGCTGAAACAACTTCCTAACATCTCTAATTTTTCTCCTGTTTGATATGCAACATCTTGCCTGATGAAGAAGCCAGCGGAGCTTTGGAAGCTTGCAACAAGTATATGGTGGATTTCGGTTGGCCAATAAAGGTATCACTGTTTGGCGGATTTTTGTTTGAATTTACTATATGGCCAACACAGCTATCTCTGAATATTTTCTAGATTACAAAGTGTCATTCTAGAACCGGAGTAGGTAACCACACAGGAGTTAGGGCCCAATTGTCTCAAAAAAGCTGTCTCCTTTGGGGCACCCAGAGATGTCGACAGTATCCCAGTCAAAATAGTGACAGAAATGATATTGTGTCACTTTCAGTCATCATTTTGGTTGGGTTATAGCTGAAAAGGGCATACTGCATTGGGGAGGGTGGTCAGACAAATTTTGATGGTTCTTTTGTCGCAGGTGCATGATCTGAGTGCACCTGAGATGGCTTGGGCATAGCTTTCAGGCAAATAATTGCATGAAAAACATGCAGTTGGGATATTGGTGGGGACTTCAGGAAGTGCATATAGGATGTACTTTCCTATCCAGTATTAAAGATTACTGCCCATCTCTTCCTCCATATAAATTGCATGAACTTCATTCAGGCCACCACAAATACTTCACAGTCCAATAGCCCTCCTTTGTTGGCACCCAATGGTATGTTAAAGGAACTGCAGCTGGCAATTCTGACATGGGTTTTAGTCTATCTCCATTTAGCATCCAGCCCTTCTTACACTAAAAAGGCTTGAGACACAGCACAAGGAATCACGGAAGCCAGGAAAGTTTTCATGGCTGCAAACAATAATGAAGGAATTCCAGATGGAGCTGTAAATTAACTCAGCTACAATGCTGCCTTCTCTTTTATGACATAAGACTGTAGGTTAAGCATTTCTTCCTCTGAGGCTGAGAGCATGCGACATAAGACTTGCACTTCTAGTCTTCTAAACCTAGTCTTATGTCACATGCTCTCAGCCTCAAAGGGAGGCGACAACGAACCTCCTCTGAACAAATCTTGCCAAGAAAGCCCCATGATATATTTGCTTTAGGGTCGCCATAAGTTGGAAACGAGTTGAAGGCACACAACAACACAGTGGAGCAGAGTTGGAAACGGCTCTTTCTGGATCTCTTGGGGATGCTTTTGAGGTGGGTTCAATCACTGTTAGAGAGTTGAAATGGATGGTCCTTCAGGTAATTTGATCTCTTTATAATTCTCTAACTACAACACTCATGATTCCCCAGCTAGCATGGCCAGTGGTCATGATGGCAGGGGTTTCTGTTAGATGCATTATTCTTATTTTCTATCCTACTTTCCTCCCAAGACTGGGATCTAAAGTCTAAAAAACAGAATACAATTAAAAACCTACAAAACTGACAACTAAAGTGGTATTAAACTATCACAATATTTAAAAGATCTGGCTACAATCCAGAACAGTAACTTTTGCAAGCTTCAACATCCAGTAACAAGCCACACACACACACACACACACACACACACACAGGCCTGACACTGAAGTCCTGGGTCAACCATAGCCCAAGCCTTTCCCTCCCACTTGTGTGTGTGTGTGTGTGTGTGTGTGTGTAGAGCTCCATCTCCTTCCCTCAGCTTTAAGCGACAGTCCTTTGGGGCACATGGAGCTGGTGCGAACTGTCAAACAGCAACAAAATCGAAATTAAAAAATAATCCTCAGGAAACTTTCCTATTTCCCAGCAGAGAGGAAAAACCAGGCACAAAGTCAGGGGAGGGCAGTTCAGTACTTGCCAACTGCCCCGACTGAATGCGAGGGAACAACAGTGTCTTGATACCAAGCGGATTCCTTGGATTTTGATCCATAGGGATATATTTCAGGCTGCTGGAAAAACAATCCAGTTTGACGCCGCTTCAACTGCCATGGCTAAATGTTATGTGCATTTTGGTTGGCCAGTAAAGGTATCACTGATGGATTTTTGCCATGGCTCAATGCTATGGAATTCTGGAAACTGTAGTTTTGTGAGACATTTAGCCTTCTGTCAGAGAGTTCTGGTGCCACCCACAAACTACAATTCCCAGGATTCCACAGCATCTAACCAGTTCAGTTAAACCAGTTTCAAACTGGATTATTTCTTCAGTGTGGCTGCAGCCAAGGGTGCCTGGCAGAGTCCAGTAGCATTCCGGCTCGCCTTCTGTCCATCTCCTGGGTCTGCTGCTGCTGCTGCTGCGAGGAGGAGGCTGGCTTGGCCCCAGGAGGCCTTTGGAAAGCCCCCGACATCATCACCACCATCCCTGGCGGGAGGGAAGGTCCCAGGGAGGCCTCCTCCGTCCTCTCTTTGGAGGAAAGGGCGGCAGGGCTGGGGGGGAGGGAGGAAAAGAAGAGAATGAGAGAAAGAGAGAGAGAATAAAAAGAAGGAAAGAGAGAGAAGGAAAGAAAGAGAGGAAGAAGGAAGGAAGAAAAGAGAGAGAAAGAAAGGGAGAGAGGACTGACTCTGGGACCCCCACAAGGGGAGGAGGCGCAGGAGGGAAAGCTCGGCCCCTTCCTTCCTCGACGGCATATAAAGCCGGGAGGGCATCGTTCGCTCGCAGCTCCTCAGAGCAGCGCCGGGAGGCCTTTCCGAAGGGGGGTCCCTGGAGCATAAGTACAACTTGGGGCAAAAGGAGCCCAAAGAACCTGCTGACAGACGGGGCGGCCCTCGGAAGCCCCTCTCCCGGGCTGGACGTGGCTCATCCGCCTCACCCCCCAAAGAAGCAAAGCCGCGGGAGACTTCGAAGGCGAGGCGGGGGCTGCGGCTGTAGCCCGCTCCAGCCGCCCTTGAAGCGCCCCGTCTGTGTGTCTGTGGCTTGGGGCAGCCCTCCCGACTAGCGGCCCCTGGGAAGAGGCGAGGCCGGGCGGCCCTGGCCCTCTTAGCCGGGATGGGCTCCTTGGAGGCCGGCCTCGAAGGGGCTGCCGGTGCCTGGCTCCGTCGGGGCGCGGAGGGGGCGCTGCTGGCCTGCTTGGCGCTGCTGCTGCTGGCGCTGCTGTGGGCGCGGAGGAAGGGGGCTCCGGGGCCGAAGGGCCGCCCGCTGCCTGGCCCCGTCGGCTGGCCGCTCCTGGGCAACGTGCCGCAGCTGGGCCGCCTGCCGCACCGCACCTTCTGCGCCTTGGCGGGGCGCTTCGGGCCGGTCTTCCAGCTGCGCCTGGGCCGCCGGAGGGTGGTGGTGCTGAACGGGGAGGCGGCCATCCGGAGGGCCCTGCTGCAGCTGGGGGGCCCCTTCGCCGGCAGGCCCGACTTCCCCTCCTTCGGCCTGGTCTCCGGCGGGAAGAGCCTGGCCTTCGGCAGCTACAGCGCGCGCTGGCGGGCCCAGAAGAAGCTGGCCCAGGCCACGCTGAGGGCCTTCTCGACGGCCCAGGCTCCCGGCAGGCGCCTCTTCGAGCAGCACGTGGCGGAGGAGGCGCTGGAGCTGATCGCCCAGCTGATCCGGCGGAGCGGCCAGGGCCCCCCCTGCTGCGGAGGCTACGTCGACCCGGCCCCGCTGCTGACGGTGGCCAACGCCAACGTGATGTGCGCCCTCTGCTTCGGGCAGCGCTACGGCCACGACGACGCCGAGTTCCGCGCCCTGCTGGGCCGCAACGACCGCTTCGGGCAGACGGTGGCCTCCGGGAGCCTGGTGGACGTGCTGCCCTGGCTGCAGGCCTTCCCCAACCCGGTCCGCGCCGTCTTCCGAGACTTCCAGGCCCTCACCCGCGAGATGCACGACTTCGTCCGGGGCAAAGTGGCCCAGCACCGGCTGGCCTTCCGGCCCGGGGAGCCCCCGCGGGACATGAGCGACGCCATCCTGGGCTCCATGGAGCGGCAGGGGCTGCTGGCCGAGGAGGAGGAGTACGTCGAGGGGACGCTCTCGGACCTCTTCGGGGCCGGCCAAGACACCACCTCCACCGGCCTGGCCTGGGTGCTGCTGCTGCTGCTGAAGCACCCGGAGCTGCGAGGGCAGCTGCAGGAGGAGCTGGACTCGGTGGTGGGACCCGGGCGGCTGCCCCGGGCGGAGGACCGGCCTTCCCTGCCCCGCCTGGAGGCCTTCCTCTACGAGAGCCTCCGCTACTCCAGCTTCGTGCCGCTGACCATCCCGCACGCCACCACCTCCGACGTGGCCCTGGAGGGCTTCCACATCCCCGAAGGCACCGTGGTCTTCGTCAACCAGTGGTCCGTCAACCACGACCCCCGGCGCTGGAAGGAGCCCCAGCGCTTCGACCCCGGGCGCTTCCTGGAGGGAGGGCAGCCGCCCAGACTGGACCGGGAGCGGGCGGCCCAAGTGCTGCTCTTCTCGCTGGGGAAGCGGCGCTGCATCGGGGAGCGGCTGGCCAAGCTGCAGCTCTTCCTCTTCGCCGCCATCCTCCTGCACCAGTGCCAGCTCCAGGGCAACCCCCGCGAGAGCCTCTCCATGGACTGCCAGCACGGCCTCGTCCTCCGGCCCCGGCCCTTCACCCTCGCCCTCCGACGCCGGAGGGGAAAGGCCCCACCCGCCGCGCCCTAGGGCTGCCAGTCTCACCGGGAATCCCCTCCAGGGAGGAGGAAGAGCCCTCCCCCCTTCTGCCATGCAGGAACTCCCCAGCAGAGCATCCCCCGCCAGGGAGGAGGGCCAGAGGAGAAGCCCCGACGCCGCCCCGGACCCTCTTCGGTACAAAACGCACTGCAGAAACAATCCACTTTGAGGCTCACTGCTAGGGAATCCTGGGAACTGTAGTTTATTGTGGCACCAGAGCTCTCTGGCAGAGAAGGCTAGACGTCTCCCAAAACTACACTTCACAGGATTCCCTGGCACTGAGCGAGGGAAGGCAAAGCGTTCTCAAACTGGGTTGTTTCTGCAGTGCGTTTGGGCCCTTGGCCCCGAAGGCTTCCCAAGGGATGGAGCTGCCCTCTTCCTCCGCCTTCTTCCCAACATGGCGCCCTCCTTCTCGTCCGCTCCTCCGTCGGGGAAGCCCTCTGGCCCTCGGGGAACCCTCGGGAGCCTTCAGCTGCCAGGCCACGGGGGAAGCAGGCCCTGGAGAGGCTGCAGAGGCAGCGGGAAGAAGAAGAAGACACTCCTCCAGAACAGAGCCAGCAGACCCCCCCCCAAACCCCGTCAAAGCCTTCGGGACTTCACAGAGCTTGGAAAAGTTCCCTCTTTTCTTTTTTGGACTACAGCTCCCAGAATCCCCATTTGGGAAGCTGTAGTCCAAAAAAAGGGGGGCCCTTTTACCCCTCCCCCACCAAAATGGTGAAAGGTCAGGAAACCTTGCCCTATGAGGAACGACTAAGGGAGCTGGGGATGTTTAGCCTGCAGAAAAGAAGGTTAAGAGGTGATATGATCGCCCTGTTTAAATACTTAAAGGGATGTCATATTGAGGCTGGAGGAAGTTTGTTTTCTGCTGCTCCAGAGAACAGGACCCGGAACAATGGATGCAAGCTACAGGAAAAGAGATTCCACCTCAACATTAGGAGGAACTGACAGTCAGGGCTGTTCTGTGACTTTGCAAACCACTTGAACCATGGGGCTTTCCAAGCTCTGGGGTTAAATAACACAGAGACTGGAGCATCTCCTCCTCTCTCCCCATTCTGTGGCTTTGCAAACCCACTTGGACCAAAGACTGTCCCATTTTTCTAGGGGCCAATGCTATGCTGGTTGGTGGAGGATTCTGGGAAATATAGTCCCCAAAAAGGGAACCTTTCCAAGCTCTAGTGTTGAACAATATACGGATTGGAGCATCCCTCTCCCCTTTCTCTGGCTTGGCAAACTCACTTGGACCACTGATTGTCCCATATTTAAGGCTCAAAGCTATGCTGGCTGGAGGGCATTCTGGAGCATCATGTCCCCTCTCCTCCTCCTATGGCTTTGAAAACCCACTTGGACCACTGTCCATCCCATTCTATGATGGACCAAAGAAGAGTAGTGGCATCAAGTCTTGGTTTGCCTCTGTGAGGCAAGCAGCAGGTTGGCAACTCTTGCTGCAGCTGGAAGGGAAGGCAAGCAGCATCCCAGCAGCGTAAGAGCAGTGGATTGGACAGTTGTGATCCTGTGAAGTTCTGGATGGAGGGATGCCTCTTGGCACTGCTGAGGAAGGAAAGAAGCACAAAGAAGAAAGTGCCACTGTGTGCAGGCAGAGAAGAGCCCCTTCTGTCCCCCAAAGACGTTTAATCATTATTTTCTTTGGTCCCACTGTTTGTCGCTTCTCTGTTTTGCTGATCCCAGGGGAGACCTTGATGAGAAATTACTTGCCAGGAAAGATATTTCTGTGGGATAAAACCCAGGCTGGCTGCCAGAAGTGGTCCATAACAACGAGGAGCCACAAGTATCAGGGAGAACACCAATGTGTTGTGCAGTCATTCACTAAAGCAGAGGTAAGGCATACATGGCCTTCCAGATATTGTTGGACTGCAACTCCCAACATCTCTAGCCAGCATAGCCAATAGTGAGGGATGCTAGGCAGTCCTGTTTAAGAATACTTTGAAGGTCACCCAGTCCCCATTTTGTAAGTCCCTTACGGCAGGGAACCTGGTGCTTTCCAGATGTAGACACTAATTCCCATCAGACTCAGGCAGGATAGTGGGTGGGGATTATGGGGATTGCCTTCAATGCATCTGATGGGCAGTTAGGGCTGTATCTTTGTTGGGAAAATTTAGCAGACTGGTGTCCCTTTAACCGCTGTGACTTCATCCCATGGTTTCTTGGAATCAAATGTTTTGTGAGATACTTACAAGTCCATCCACACTGCAGAAACAATCTACTTTGACACCACTTTGCCATGATGCAATGCTATGGAATTCTGGGATTTGTAGTTTAGTTCTGCTGCCACCACAAACTACAAAGCCCAGAATTCCATAGCACTGAGCCATGACAGTTAAAGTGGTGTCAAATTGGATTATTTCTGCCATGAGAATGCAGCCTTAGAAGTACAGTATACTCCCCTGGCTATATATTGCGCTCTGGCTGATTCTAAGTACTGCACCAAATAACAAATCCCCAAATTGCACAGGTTGGAACCATGCCGGTTATAGTGGTTTCAATGTGCTATAATTGTGTAAGTGTGGATTCACCCCAAGTTGTCTGTCCTGGCACACATTTCATTTGTGGAAAGAAGAGCACTGCCTCCCTAAAAATACAGTACGCATGGAGAGACCATGGAAGGGGTTTTGGATGAACCAGCTCTAGTCTTCCAAACTGTTGGACAGGGCAGAAGGATGCTGACCAAACTGCGCATTCCATTATGCCATATAAAGCCTAAATCAGATATTCATCTGCCTGCTTGCCCTTTGTCAAAACTCAGAAGACATTAACTCGTGTAGCATTTACTTCCTTACAGAAGCCTGTATATTTTGTCTGATGAATCACATATTCTTTCAAGGTGCTGAGGTGTTGGTTTTTGGTTTTTTAAGCCCACATATCAGCATATATTTCCATCCAGCACTGGATGTTGCCTTATTTTATACATTTGGGAGAAGACATCACTTTCCATAGATGGCCACTTTTTGTATTTTTTTCTGTAGTAACACTCAAGTTATGTTGACTTCATGCTTCCCAAAATGTGACTTGTGTCCTTTCTGAATAAAGAATAAAGATTTTGTCACACTTGTTTTTCTTGCCGGGATGGTGGGGAGGAGCAACATGGGCACATTGCAGACACAAACTAGAAGTGCAAGTGCCACAGGAAACACTTCACAGTATTGGCACCGTAATTCTATTCCCTGCTGGAACTGTACCCCTGTAAATAGTTGGAGAATTGCCATAACATGTGCTGTAATTTTTTATAGGTATATACCTCCTGTTAGGTTTTTGTTTATCTGCTGTCAGATTCTACACACAGACAACACATATTGGCTGGAATCCTGTTAATGACATATAGAGTTGTAGGTTACACTAGGCACATGGAGTGATTCCCCCCCCCCTTTTGGGAGGATGTTCAACAGTCATATCCAGCCAATAGCAGCATAAGCAGAGTTGCACATATAGGATTATTGTGCAAATGGTAGCACAGAGCAGTGTGTAAATGTGCATTGCTTGAACATATTGCCTTTGTACACTGCACTTTGGAATTGTACAATGGATTGTCAGCCACATGCATTGACCACTGATGGACTTACATTGCAACATGCTGGTATTTCACATGGGGTTGCGTAATGTAAGTACACTGGTAGATATTTACACCATACTGAAGTGATGTAGGGCCTTGGCCAATGTTGAAATTCAGATTTGGAGTCCAAATCTGAAGTCACAAACCCACTGTTTCTTTGTGCAAGTCCTACTCTGAAAGCCTTTGTTGCTGAAGAGCGGGTATAAATACTTGAAATAAATAAATAAACAAACAAACAGCTTTCTCTCTTCATATTATAATTTGTATTTTTGCATACCTGTCACTTTCCTACAAGGTATATACAGATAAGCTGTAAGAAAGCATTTTAGAGGAATTAGAAGAGTGCAAGCAGCCAACTGTAGTTGACTTGACACCTCAATCTTAAACACATTGTGGGCATAAGTCCCATTCATTTGGACTCACAGGGGAACATGGTCTAACAAAATGGTGCAGGTTACACATTTTATAACTTACATGTTTTTCTCATTTGACATGAAAACACAAGTGTTTAAATTTTATATCTTTTGTGCCTTTTAGAGCAAATTGTAAGACATCTTAAACAACAGAATGAGCAAGCAATGTGCACTAAAATAGCAACAGTTGAAATGGTAAAGAGGTCCAATAACAACATCGATTTAAAAAAAGTCTTGGTGAAGTACATCCACAACTTTTGAATTCCCTTAAATTGTGCAACTGAGAAGTCTAAGCAGAGCTCCATGTCGGACTTCTGATACTTGAAAACCAATTATTCTTTGTTTGGTATATGACAAACTGCACAACTGCAGACTAATAAATGAGGGGAGCCAAAATAAGTACCAGACAATTACCATCACTGTCGTCAAAAATACTACTTATCAATATTTTCCTATGCAAGAATTAAGAGCAAAAGTTGTGCTAATGCCAATGCAGGGTTTTCTGAATTGTGCCGTTCCCTTACCATTTCACATACAAAACCTGTGTACTCAGGGATAAACACAAAGGGACACACAATGAATTCTACCAGTGATGTATTCCTAAATGTACTGTATTTACATGTACGTAGTTTCATGTAGTTAAAGTGAACATCTGGTAAGATTTAATGTTTTGAAGAAAATGTTAAAAGATTTTTTAAAAATAAATTTAATATTAAAAAATTAAAAAATTATTATTATTATTATTATTATTATTATTATTATTATTATCATCATCATCATCATCATCATCATCATCATCATCATCATCATCATCATCATCATCTTTAAAAAACCCTGGGGCCTCCCTCTCCTTTCTCCTCCCACTGATAACCACCCTACTCACACCACCTCCTCAGCATTTTAAAGGGATACAGGCAAACCACAACCCATTTCTGCCAAAAGGGAGATGTTTGGGGAGCAGTGGTATTGTCCCACTTAAGGTGTCACCTGGTGCGGTATGCACCCACTAGCACTCCCTGGTGATACCCCTGGCTCTTGATATCTGTGGGGGTTGGTTCCAGAACCCCCCTGCAGATACCAACAATTGCAGATGCTCAAGTCAATAGAAGTATAATGTCTAGATCAAGGGAACTAATAGTGCCACTGTATTCTGTTTTGGTCAGACCCCATCTGGAATACTGTGTCCAGTTCTGGGCACCACAATTCAAAAAGGATATTGAGAAACTGGCGCGTGTCCAAGGGAGAGTGACTAAAATGGTGAAGGGTCTGGAAACCATGTCCTATGAGGAACGCCTTAGGGACTGGAGATGTTTAGTCTGGAGAAGAGAAGATTAAGAGGTGATATGATAGCTCTGTTTAAATATTTGAAGGGATGTCATATTGAGGAGGGAGCAAGCTTGTTTTCTGCTGCTTCAGAGAACAGGACCCGGAACAATGGATGCAAACTGCAGGAAAAGAGATTCCAGCTCAACATTAGGAGGAACTTTCTGACAGTAAGGGTTGTTTGACAGTGGAACAAACTCCCTCGGAGCGTAGTGGGATCTCCTTCCTTAGAGGTCTTTAAACAGAGGCTGGATGGCCATCTGTTGGGGATGCTTTGATTGAGAGTTCCTGCAAGGCAGGGGGGTTGGACTGGATGGCCCTTGTGGTCTCTTCCACCTCTACGATTCTTTGGGGGCGTTCTCAGTTGGCAGATAAAATGGATTATATCGGGGTGATTCTGATTCGGATTATGTTCCAGGAATAATTCAATTTTTTTCCATCGTTTCCATTACCAAAAGGGGCAAATTACCATGATTCATTTAGACCCTGTTTTCGTTCCCATTTATTTTAAATCGCTTTATTTTAAAGCGGATTAACTTGCTCCCCATTCCCATTTGTGTCCACAAGCTGTCAATCAAACGCCTAGGCTTCAGATGTCACAAATCTTGGGGTTTTTTTTGGGGGGGGGCAGCCAATGAAAATCGGCTGCATCCGAGGCTCTTCTGTTGTGTCTCCCTAGACTAGAAGGAGGCTTGGCAAATCGGATCAAGGAGGAGAAGGCAGTGGGCTTCATTAATGGGGAGAGAATCTTTGGGGAAGAGAGAAGATAAGGCTCGATCCCCCCCTCAGATCCCTGAGCGTCCAGGCTCTCCATTCCCCAAAATTGCTTTGCCTCCCCCATTGCTCCCTGGGCTGTCTGGGGGGTGATCAAGCAGGGATGTCCTGCAAAGCCCATCCCATAGTTCCTCTGGAATGAGCCTCCTTTCCCAAAATCGCTTTGCCTCCCCCATTGCTCCTTGGGCTGTTTGGAGGGCGATCAAGCAGGCATGTACTGCAAAGCCCATCTGCTGCTCAGGCAGAGGTGAAAAAAGAAAAAAAGGCCAATAGCCCTCCTTTGTTGGCACCCAATGGTAGTTATAAGGAACTGCAGTGGCAATTCTGACATGGGTTTTAGTCTATCTCCATTTAGGCATCCAGCCCTTCTTTACACTAAAAAGGCTTGAGACACAGCACAAGGAATCACGGAAGCCAGGAATGTTCATGGCTGCAAACAATAATGAATGAATTCCAGATGGAGCTGTAATTAACTAGCTCTACAATGCTGCCTTCTCTTTTGATGACATAAGACTGTAGGTTAAGCATTTCTCCTCTGAGGCTGAGAGCATGCGACATAAGGACTTGCACTTCTAGTTTCTAAACCTAGTCTTATGTCACATGCTCTCAGCCTCAAAGGGAGGCGACAACGAACCTCCTCTGAAAAATCTTTGCC
Source organism: Sceloporus undulatus (assembly GCF_019175285.1). NCBI lineage: Eukaryota > Metazoa > Chordata > Lepidosauria > Squamata > Phrynosomatidae > Sceloporus > Sceloporus undulatus. Next base: position 321,367,570 of record NC_056522.1, on the reverse strand, counting down.
AAGAAAGCCCCATGATAGATTGCTTTAGGGTTGCCATAAGTTGGAAACGAGTTGAGGCACACAACAACACAGTGGAGCGAGTTGGAAACGGTCGTTCTGGTCTCTTGGGGGATGCTTTTGAGGTGGGTGTCAATCACTGTTAGAGAGTTGAAATGGATGGTCCTTCAGGTAATTTGATCTGCGTTTAATATTCTCTAACTAACAACACTCATGATTCCCCAGCTAGCATGGCCAGTGGTCATGATGGCAGGGGTTCTGTTAGATGCATTATCTTATTTTCTATCCTACTTTCTTCCCAAGACTGGGATCTAAAGTCTAAAAAACAAATACAATTAAAAACCTACAAAACTGACAAACAAAGTGGTATTAAACTATCACAATATTTAAAAGATCTGGCTACACCAGACAGTAACTTTTGCAAGCTTCAACATCGCGTAACAAGCCACACACACCACACACACAGGCCTGACACTGAAGTCCTGGGTCAACCATAGCCAAGCTTGTCCCTGCCCACTTGTGTGTGTGTGGGTGTGTGTGTAGAGTCGCCATTTCCTTCCCTCAGCTTTAAGCGACAGTCCTTTGGGCACATGGAGCTGGTGCGAACTGTCAAACAGCAACAAAATCGAAATTAAAAAATAATCCTCAGGAAACTTTCCTATTTCCCAGCAGAGAGGAAAAACCAGGCACAAAGTCAGGGGGAGGGCATTCAGTACTTGCTTAAACTGCCCCGACTGAATGCGAGGGAACAACAGTGGTCTTGATACCAAGCTGATTCTTTGGATTTGATCCATAGGGATATATTTCAGGCTGCTGGAAAACAATCCATTTTGACGCCGCTTTCAACTGCCATGGCAAATGGTTATGGCATGTTGGTTGGCCAGTAAAGGTATCACTGATGGATTTTTGCCATGGCTCAATGCTATGGAATTCTGGAAACTGTGGTTTTGTGAGACATTAGCTTCTGTCAGAGAGTTTCTGGTGCCACCCACAACTACAATTCCCAGGATTTCCACAGCATCTAACCAGTTCATTAACCAGTTTCAAACTGGATTTTCTTCAGTGGGGCTGCAGCCAAGGGTGCCTGGCAGAGTCCAGTAGCATTTCCGGCTCGCCTTCTGTCCATCTCCTGGGTCTGCTGCTTGCTGCTGCGAGGAGGAGGCTGGCTTGGCCCAGGAGGCCTTTGGAAAGCCCCCGACATCACACCACCATCCCTGGCGGGAGGGAAGGTGCCAGGGAGGCCTCCTCCGTCCTCTCTTTGAGGAAAGGGCGGAAGGGCTGGGGGGGAGGGAGAAAAGAAGAGAATGAGAGAAAGAGAGAGAGAATAAAAAGAAGGAAGAGAGAGAAGGAAAGAAAGAGATGGAAGAATGAAGGAAGAAAGAGAGAGAAGAAAGGAGAGAGGACTGACTCTGGAGCCCCAAAAGGGGAGGAGGCGCAGAGGGAAAGCTCGGCCCTTCCTTCCTCACGGGCATATAAAGCCGGAGGGGCATCGTTCGCTCGCAGCTCCTCAGAGCAGCGGGCCGGGAGGCCTTTCCGAAGGGGGTCCCTGAGAATAAGTACAACTTCGGGGCAAAAGGAGCCACAAGAACCTGTGCTGACAAGACGGGGCGGCCCTCGGAAGCCCCCTCTCCCGGGCTGAACGTGGCTCATCCGCCTCACACCCCAAAGAAGCAAAGCCGCGGGAGAACTTCGAAGGCGAGCGGGGGCTGCGGCGGTAGCCCGCCTCCAGCCGCCCTTGAAGCGCCCCGTTGTTTGTCTGTGGCTTGGGGCAGCCCTCCCGACTAGCGGGCCCCTGGGAAGAGCGAGGCCGGGCGGCCCTGGCCCTCTTAGCCGGGATGGGCTCCTTGGAGGCCGGCCTCGAAGGGGCTGCCGGTGCCTGGCTCCGTGGGGCGCGGAGGGGGCGGCTGTGGCCTGCTTTGCGCTGCTGCTGCTGGCGCTGCTGTGGGCGAGGAGGAAGGGGGCTCCGGGGCCGAAGGGCCGCCCCGCTGCCTGGCCCCGTCGGCTGGCCGCTCCTGGGCAACGTGCCGCAGCTGGGCCGCCTGCCGCACCGCACCTTCTGCGCCTTGCGGGGCGCTTCGGGCCGGTCTTCCAGCTGCGCCTGGGCCGCCGGAGGGTGGTGTGTGCTGAACGGGGAGGGGCGCCCATCCGGAGGCCCTGCTGCAGCTGGGGGGCCCCTTCGCCGCCGCAGCCCGACTTCCCCTCCTTCGGCCTGTCTCCGGAGGGGAAGAGCCTGGCCTTCGCAGCTACAGCGCGCGCTGGCGGGCCCAGAAGAAGCTGGCCCAGGCCACACGCTGAGGGCTTCTCGACGGCCCAGCTCCCGGCAGGCGCTCTTCGAGCAGCACGAGTGCACACGTGGCGGAGGAGGCGCTGGAGCTGTCGCCCAGCTGATCCGGCGGAGCGGCCAGGGCCCCCCCTGCTGCGGAGGCTACGTCGACCCGGCCCCGCTGCCTGACGGTGCCAACGACGCCAAGGTGATTGGGCGCCTCGCTTGTCGGCAGCGCTACGGCACACGACGACGCCGAGTTCCGCGGCCCTGCTGGGCCGCAACGACCGCTTCGGGCAGACGGTGGCCTCCGGGAGCCTGGGTGGACGTGCTGCCCTGGCTGGCAGGTCCTTCCCACCCGGTCCGCGCGTTTCCGAGACTTCCCAGGCCCTCACCCGCGAGATGCACGACTTCGTCCGGGGCAAAGTGGCCCAGCACGGCTGGGCCTTCCGGCCCGGGAGCCCCCGCGGGACATGAGCGACGGCCATCCTGGGCTCCATGTGGAGCGGCAGGGGCTGCTGGCCGAGGAGGAGGAGTACGTCGAGGGGACGCTCGCGGACCTCTTCGGGCGCGGCCAAGACACCACTCCACCGGCCATGGCCTGGGTGCTGCTGGCTTGCTGCGAAGCACCCGGAGCTGCGAGGGCAGCTGCAGGAGGAGCTGGACTCGGTGGTGGGACCCGGGCGGTGCCCCGGGGGAGGAACCGGCCTTCCTGCCCACGCCTGGAGGCCTTCCTCTACGAGAGCCTCCGCTACTCCAGCTTCGTGCCGCTGACACATCCCGCACGCCACCACCTCCGACGTGGCCCTGAGGCTTCCACATCCCCGAAGGCACCGTGGTCTTGCCGTCAACCAGTGGTCCGTCAAACCACACCCCCGGCGCTGGAAGGAGCCCCAGCGCTTCGACCCCGGGCGCTTCCTGGAGGGAGGCAGCCGCCCAGGCTGGACCGGGAGCGGGCGGACCAGTGCTGCTCTTCCTCGGCGGGGGAAGCGGCGCTGCATCGGGGAGCGGCTGGCCAAGCTGCAGCTCTTCCTCTTCGCCGCCATCCTCCTGCACCAGTGGCCAGCTCCAGGGCAACCCCCGCGAGAGCCTCTCCATGGAACTGCCAGCAACGCCTCGTCCTCCCGGCCCGCCGGCCCTTCACACCCCTCGCCCTCCGACGCCGGAGGGGAAAGGCCCCACCCGCCGCGCCCTAGGGCTGGCCAGTCTCACCGGGAATCCCCTCCAGGGAGGAGGAGAGCCCTCCCCTTCGGCCATGCAGGAACCTCCCCAGCAGGAGCACCCCGCCAGGGAGGAGGGCCAGAGGAGAAGCCCCGACGCCGCCCCGACCCTCTTCGGTACAAAACGCACTGCAGAAACAATCCATTGAGGCTCACTGCTAGGGAATCCCTGGGAACTTTGAGTTTATTGTGGCACCAGAGCTCTCTGGGCAAGAAGCTAAACGTCTCCCAAAAACTACACTTCACACGGATTCCCCTGGCACTGAGCGAGGGAAGGCAAAGCGGTCTCAAACTGGGTTGTTCTGCAGTGGCGTTTGGGCCCTTGGCCCCGAAGGCTTCCCAAGGGATGGAGATGCCCCTCTCCTCCGCCTTTCTCCGCAACATGGCGCCCTCCTTCTGTCCGCTCCTCCGTCGGGAAGCCCTCTGGCCTCGGGGAACCCTCGGGAGCCTTCCAGCTGCCAGGGCCAACGGGGAAGCAGGCCCTGGGGAGGCTGCAGAGGCAGCGGGAAGAAGAAGAGACACTCCTCCAGAACAGAGCCAGCAGACCCCCCCCCAAACCCGTCAAAGCCTTCGGGACTTCACAGAGCTTGGGAAAGTTCCCTCTTTTCTTTTTTGGACTACAGCTCCCTGAATCCCATTTGGGAAGCTGTAGTCCAAAAAAGGGGGGCCCTTGTTACCCCCCTCCCCCACCAAAATGGTGGAAAGGTCAGGAAACCTGTGCCCTATGAGGAACGACGTAGTAGGGGGCTGGGGATGTTTAACCTGAGAAAAGAAGGTTAAGAGGTGATTGATCGCGCCTGTTTTAAATACTTGAGGGGATGTCATATTTGAGGAGGGAACAAGCTTTTTCTTTCTGCTGCTCCAGAGACAGACCTGGAGCAACTGGATGCAAGCTACAGGAAAAAGAGATTGCCACCTCAACATTAGTAGGAATTCCTGACAGTCAGGCTGTTCTGTGACTTTGCAAACCACCTTGAACCATGGACTGGTCCTGTTTTTCTAGGGGCTGGCTGGGGGCATTCTGGGAGGTGTAGTCCGCAAAAAAGGAAAGCTTTCCAAGCTCTGGGGTTAAATAACACAGAGACTGGAGCATCTCCTCCTCTCTCCCTATTCTGTGGCTTTGCAAACCCACTTGGACCAAAGACTGTCCCATTTTTCTAGGGGCCAATGCTATGCTGGTTGGTGGAGGATTCTGGGAAATATAGTCCCCAAAAGGGAACCTTTCCAAGCTCTAGTGTTGAACAATATAACGGATTGGAGCATCCCTCTCCCCTTTCGGTGGCTTGGCAAACTCACTTGGACAACTGATTGGCCCATTTTAAGGCTCAAAGCTATGCTGGCTGGAGGGCATTCTGGAGCATCTGTCCCCTTCGCTCCTTCCTATGGTTTGAAAACCCCTTGGACCACTGTCCTCCCATTCTATGATGGACCAAAGAAGAGTAGTGGCATCAAGTCCTTGGTTTGCCCTGTGAGGCAAGCAGCAGGTTGGCAACTCTTGCTGCAGCTGGAAGGAAGGCAAGCAGACATCCGCAGAGCGTTAAGAGCAGTGGGTTGGACGTTGTATGTCCTGTGAAGTTCGGGATGGAGGGATGCCTCTTGGCACTGCTGAGGAAGGAAAGAAGCACAAAGAAGAAAGTGGCCACTGTGTGCAGCAGCAGAGAAGACCCCTTCTGTCCCCCAGAACGTTTAATCATTATTTTCTTTGGTCCACGTGTTGGTCGCTTCTCTCTGTTTTGCTGATCCCAGGGGAGACCTTGATGAGGAATTACTTGCCAGGAAAGATATTTCTGTGGGATAAAACCCAGGCCTGGCTGCCAGAAGTGGTCGATAAAAACATGAGGAGGCCAACAGTATCAGGAGAACACCATGTGGTTTGTGCAGTCATTCACATAAAGCAGAGGTAAGGCATACATTGGCCTTCAGATATTGTTGGACTGCAACTCCCAACATCTCTAGCCAGCATAGCCCAATAGTAGGGATGCTAGGCAGTCCTGTTTAAGAATACTTTGAAGGTCACCCAGTCCCCCATTTTGTAAGGTCCCTTACGGCAGGGAACCTGGTGCTTTCCAGATGAGACACTAATCCCATCAGACTCAGGCAGGATAGTGGGTGGGGATTATGGGGATTGCCTTCAATGCATCTGATGGGCAGTTAGGGCTGTATCTTTGTTGGGAAAAATTTAGCAGATGGCTCCCTTTAACCGCTGTGGACTTCATCCCATGGTTTCTTGGAATCAAATGTTTTTGAGATACTTACAATCCATCACACTGCAGCAGAATAATCTACTTTGACACCACTTTGGCCATGATGCAATGCTATGGAATTCTGGGATTTGTAGTTTAGTTCTGCTGCCACCCAACAAACTACAAAGCCAGAATGCCATAGCCTGGAGCCATACAGTTAAAGTGGTGTCAATTGGATTATTTCTGCCATGAGAATGCAGCCTTAGAAGTATACTCCCCCTGGCTTATAATTGCGCTCTGGGATTCTATCTAGTACTGCACCAAATAACAAATCCCCAATTGGCACAGGTTGGAACATGCCGGTTTATAGTGGTTTCAATGTGCTATAATTGTGTTAAGTTTGGATTCACCCCAAGTTGTCTGTCCTGGCACACTTTCATTTGTGGAAAGAAGAGCACTGGCCTCCCTAAAAATACAGTACGCATGGAGAGACCATGGAAGGGTTTTGGATGAACCAGCTCTAGTCTTCAAACTGTGTGGACAGGGCAGAAGATGCTGACCAAACTGCGCATTCCATTATGCAATATAAAGCCTAAATCAGATATTCATCTGCCTGCTTGCCCTTTGTCAAAACTCAGAAGACATTAACTCGTGTAGCATTTATTCCTTACAGAACCCTGTATATTTTGTCTGATGAATCCACATATTTTCAAGGTGCTGAGGTGTTGGTTTTTGGTTTTTTAAGCCCACATATCAGCATATATTTCCATCCAGTACTGGATGTTGCCTTATTTTATACATTTGGGAGAAGACAATCACGTTCCATAGATGGCCACTTTTTGTTTTTTTCTGTAGGAAAACTCAAGTTAGGTTGACTCATGGCCTTTCCCAAAATGTACTTGTGTCCTTTCTGAATAAAGAATAAAGATTTTGTCACACTTGTTTTTCTTGCCGGGATGGTGGGGAGGAGCACAACATGGGCACATTGCAGACACAAACTAGAAGTGCACGTGCCACAGGAAAACACTTCACAGTATTGCACCGTAATTCTATTCCCTGCTGGAACTGTTAACCCCTGTAAAATAGTTGGAGAATTGCCATAACTGTGGCTGTAATTTTTTATAGGTATAGTACCTCCCTGTTTAGGTTTTTGGTTTATCTGCTGTCAGATTCTACAACACACAACACACATATTGGCTGGAATCCTGTTAATGACATATAGAGTTGTAGTTACACATGCACATGGAGTGATTCCCCCCCCCCTTTTGGGAGGATGTTCAACAGTCATATCCACCCAATAGCAGCATAAGCAGAGTTGCCACATATAGGATGATTGTGCGCAAATGGTAGCACAGAGCAGTGTGTAATGTGGGCATTGCTTGAACATATTGGCCTTTGTACCTGCACTTTGGAATTGTACAATGGATTGTCAGCCACATGCATTGACCACTGATGGACTTACATTGCAACAGCTGGTATTTCACATGGCGTTGCGTAATTAAGTACACTGTAGATATTTACACCATACTGAAGTGATTGTAGGGCCTTGGCCAATGTTGAAATTCAGATTTGGAGTCCAAATCTGAAGTCACAAACCCACTTGTTTCTTGTGGTGCAAGTTACTCTGAAAGCCGTGTTGCTGAAGAGCGGTATAAATACTTGAAATAAATAAATAAAACAAACAAACAGCTTTCTCTCTTCATATTATAAGTTGTATTTGTTGCATACCTGTCACTTTCCTACAAGGTATTATACAGATAAGCTGTAAGAAAAGCATTTTAAGGAATTAGAAGAGATGCAAGCAGCCAACTGTAGTTGACTTGACACCTCAATCTTAAACACATTGTGGGCATAAGTCCCATTCATTTGGACTCACAGGGGAAAATGGTCTAAAACAAAATGGTGCAGGTTACACATTTTAATAACTTACATGTTTTTCTCATTTGACATGAAAACACAAGTGTTAATTTTTATATCTTTTGTGCCTTTTAGAGCAAATTGTAAGACATCTAAAACACAGAATGAGCAGGCAATGTGCACTAAAATAGCAACAGTTTGAAATGGTGTAAAGAGAGTCCCAATAACAACATCGATTTAAAAAAGTCTTGGTGAAGTACATCCACAACTTTTGATTGCCCTTAAATTGTGCAACTGAGAAAAGTCTAAGCAGAGCTCCATGTCGGACTTCTGATACTTGAAACCAAGTTATTCTTTGTTTGGTATAGGACAAACTGCAACAACTGCAGACTAATAAATGAGGGGAGACAAATAAGTACCAGACAATTACCATCACTGTCGTCAAAAATATACTTATCAATATATTTTCCTATGCAAGAATTAAGAGAAAAGTTGTGCTAATGCCAATGCAGGGTTTTCTGAATTGTGGCCGTTCCCTTACCATTTCACATACAAAACCTGTGTACGCGGGATAAACACAAAGGGACACACAATGAATTCTACCAGTGATGTATTCCTAAATGTACTGTATTTACATGTACGTAGTTTCATGTAGTTAAAGTGAACATCTGGTAAGATTTAATGGTTTTGAAGAAAATGTTAAAAGATTTTTAAAAAATAAATTAATATAAAAAATTAAAAAAATTATTATTATCATCATCATCACATCATCATCATCTTTAAAAAACCCTGGGGGGCTCCCTCTCCTTTCTCCTCCCACTGATAACCACCCTACTCACACCACCTCCTCAGCATTTTAAAGGGATACAGGCAAACTTCACACCCATTTCTGCCAAAAGAGATGTTTGGGGCAGCAGTGGTGTTGTGCCCATAAGGGTGTCACACTGGTGCGGTATGCACCCAATAGCACTCCCTGGTGATACCCCTGGCTCTTGATATCTGTGGGGGTTGAGTTCCAGAACCCCCCTGCAGATACCACAAATGGCAGATGCTCAAGTAAATAGAAGTTATAATGTCTAGATCAAGGGAACTATAGTGCCACGGTATTCTGTTTGGTCAGACCCCCATCTGGAAACTGTGTCCAGTTCTGGGCACCACAATTCAAAAAGGATATTGAGAACTGGCGCGTGTCCAAGGGAGCAGTGACAAATGGTGGAAGGGTCTGGAAACCATGTCCTATGAGGAACGCCTTAGGGACTGGAGATGTTTAGTCTGAGAAGAAGAAGATTAAGAGGTGATATGATAGCTCTGTTTAAATATTTGAAGGGAGGTCATATTGAGGAGGGAGCAAGCTTGTTTTCTGCTCTTCAGAGAACAGGACCCGGAACAATGGATGCAAACTGCAGGAAAAGAGATTCCAGCTCAACATTAAGAGGAACTTTTCTGACCAGTAAGGGTTGTTTGACGTGGAACAACTCCTCGGAGTGTAGTGGGATCTCCTTCCTTAGAGGTCTTTAAACAGAGGCTGGATGGCCATCTGTTGGGGATGCTTTGATTGAGAGTTCTCTGCAAGGCAGGGGGTTGGACTGGATGGCCTTGTTGGTCTCTTCCACCTCTACGATTCTTTGGGGCGTTCTCACTTGGCAGATAAAATGGATTAATTGGGGTGATTTGGATTCGGATTATGTTCCAGGAATAATTCAAATTTTTTCCATCGTTTCCATTACAAAAGGGGCAAATTACCATGATTCATTAGACCCTGTTTTCGTTCCCATTTATTTTATTTTAATCGCTTTATTTAAAGCGGATTAACTTGCTCCCCGTTCATTTGTGTCCACAAGCTGTCAATCAAACGCCTAGGCTTCAGATGTCACAAATCTTGGGGGTTTTTTTGGGGGGGGCAGCCAATGAAAAACGGCTGCATCCGAGGCTTCTGCTGTTGTGTCTCCCTAGACTGACAGGAGGCTTGGCAAATCGGATCAAGGAGGAGAAGGCATGGGGCTTCATTAATGGGGAGAGAATCTTTGAGGAAGAGAGAGATAGCTCGATTCCCCCG
>NC_056522.1:321149195-321357969 GCF_019175285.1 Sceloporus undulatus | reverse complement strand
CCCCCCCCCCCCCGATCCCTGAGCGTCCAGGCTCTCCATTCCCCAAAACTGCTTTGCCTCCCCCATTGCTCCCTGGGCTGTCTGGGGGGCGATCAAGCAGGGATGTCCTGCAAAGCCCATCCCATAGTTCCTCTGGAATGAGCCTCCTTTCTCAAAATCGCTTTGCCTCCCCCATTGCTCCTTGGGCTGTTTGGAGGGCGATCAAGCAGGCATGTACTGCAAAGCCCATCTGCTGCTCAGGCAGAGGTGAAAAAAGAAAAAATAATAGTTTAAAATGGTGTTCAATGGCTCTCCTCACACATTGGTCTATGAATGAGGAGCAGAGGGGAGGTTGCAATCCACCGGGGGAAAGTCTATGTGAATTGAAGAAAATGGTGCTGGCGATGCAGAAAGAGAACAAAGAGGATGACGCCCCCAGGCCAGCCCCTTGAGTGCTGCTCCTCCCATCTCCAGGTTCCCGAATCAGACACCCTTTCGTTCCCATTCGGATACCGCGAATCGGACCCCAGGAGCAAAAATAACTCGCGTTATAACCAACTATTTTTTAAAACCGCATTATAGGCTGATAATCCGATTTAAACATTTTAATTCGATTCTAATTCGAGATGCTGTGGGAACGAATGAGGAGTAATGGAGATTAAATTCGAGCTTCAGTGGGAACGATGCACCCTAAATTCGGATCATGACCCGCTTTATAGGTAAGTGGGAAGAACCCCTAAGTCAATATTTAACACTGAAAATTACCTGGGCGACAAGGTCTGGGCACCAGGAAGGCATTCTGCCTGCACTGTTTTCCACCTTCCCATAACAATGGCTCTGTCAGAATCTAAATCCTTTTCTGACTCTGTTTGCCACCCCTCAATCTTCCGATCAGAAAGCCTCTTCCAGATTTTAATCCCCTTTGCCCCAATCCACCTCAGGGAGAGGCAGCAGAAGGAGTGGGGCAAGGAGGAGTATCAGCAGGAAAGGAGTCTAAATTCTGGAAGAGGCTGAGAAAGTGGGAAACAGAGTGAGGCAAAGGTTTAAATTTTGGCAGTGGCTTTGTGAAGGTGGGAAAGAGGGTAAAGAAGAGGTTTAAGTTCTGGTTTGTGGTGGGAGTGACTTCCATGGGGAAGGCAAGCATGGCCCTGCCTCAGCCGCTACTATTGCCCTGAGACCACTTTTCAGCCTGGCTATCACAGGTTTAAAAAAATTAAACATTTCTTCATTTCAATCTGCAGTTGCTCAAATCTGTGGATATCGAACCCACGAATATTGAGGGCCCACTGTATCTTGATGGCTGATCCCACCACTGGGAGTAAAGGTTATAGTGTCATTCACTTCTAGAACAGGAGACGAGACTTGCCCCTGAGCGTGGAGTGTGTCTCTTGGAGGGGAAGAGCAAACATGTTAGACATGCGCCCTGTGTTCTGAGGGCGAGTCTTGCCTGCTGATCCTAAGGAAGGCTTTAGAAAGATCTTTCTATTCCAAGCCTGTTGCCTCATACATTTGCTGTTCCCTCTGAGAAACACCCACCCACTTCTGGAGATGAGTCTTGCTTGCTACCCCTAGGAAAAGCTTTAGAAGGACCCTCTTATGTGTACCAGGGACAGGCTGCCCAGCAGACCTCAATCCCTGTCTCAAGCCTATTGCCTAACATGTTTATTGCCGTCATCCAAAAAATGTGCCCTGTATTGTGAACTTGAGGCAGAGGTTTAGGTCTGCTGAGTAGCCTCTCCCTACTGCTCATCAGAAGATCCTTCTGAAGCATTTCCTAGGAGCAGCAGGCAAGACTCACCCACATAGAGCTGGGAATGTTTCTCAGAGTGGAACAGCAAGCACATTAGGCAATGGGCTTGAGGTGGAGGCTGAGGTCTACTCAATAGCCTGTCCCCACCTGAAGACTAATGTGTTCCCCCTTTGAGAAACATGCCCAGATCTATGGAGGTGAGTCTTGCCTACTTCTCTTAGGAAAGCTTTAGAAGGATCCTTCCACCTCAAGATCATTACCTACCACATTTGCTGTTCCCCTCTGAGAAATATTAGTTGAGCCACTGAAGTGACTTGAGTCAATCAACTCTACTACATTACTGATTTCTACTAATACCTGTTGGAAATGTTTGTGGGCCCAATTGTTCTGGTCCCAAGCAAAAATAAAGCCCAAAGCCTGAGCTAGTTTATGCCACTCCATACCATTTCTGTTGCTTACTGAGACAAACAGGTGTTCTTTCCAAAATTATGGAACTGAACTCTTGTCCAAGATTTTGTGTGGAATTTAGAAAAGCAAAAAAAAATTAAAAAAGAAAAGAAAAGTATCTTAGTGTTACTGACTGTAAAAATACCCAGTGTGGGGAAGAAGAGGAATGGGGTTCAGTGACTGGAAAAGTCCATCTTCTAATTATAATTATTTAAAGAAAAGTTATCAATAATAAAAAAAGAACCACAAGATGCATAAACTCAACACAGCAAGAAACACCAAACATAATGCCCTCTAATGTTCACCTAATTCTAGGGCATGTTTAACAAGGAGCTTTCCAGTCACTATGCATTGGAAGTGGGAAAAATATGGGACTGTGATGTGGCCATTCTTCATTTTCCATCACACTTCAATAGGTAATCAAGAATCATTAACTGCTAGTCCCTCCACTTGTCTTCTGGAAACATTTAATTTTTCTTGCTTAGGGACACCTCTGTGTGTGTCACTTTCACACAAGATGGACTAAAAAACACAAGAGGGGAAGGGAACCAAAACATACTGTCCAGCAAAACAATTTGGAACTCCCTTCTGTTTAAACTGCTACATCTGTCCTTCTGAAATCTTCTAAGTTTGTCACTTAAAGTCATCACTATCATGTGTCTCACACAGTGGTCCACAAGGAACTTGGGAGAATAAATATGCCCTTTTCTGGATACCTTCTGAACAGTAAAACTGCTCTTAGTAAAAGTCCCTATACCTATTCGTTTAACACCCGAATAACTTCAGAAGAAGCAACTGTGCCTGAAGGTTTTCTTCCCCCCTTCTGCCAAGAAATTGAAATTATAAGCAATATCCTTAAAAGTTGGACATTTAAAGGCACATGACAGTACTCTCTTCACCTATCTGCCTGCAGTTTGGTAGCCCTAATTTCCAAAGGTGCTACTATAACTTCAATTTCAAGCACTTCTGGCAAAAAGAAAAACATAACTGACTTTGGATTTCCAATTATAGTTAATGGGAAGGGTGATCCTTCAGGTATCTCATCTTGGGTTAGACAGGAGTCAAAGCAGACTGGCTCCAGCTTAGTCCAAGACACAGTGGGCCATTTTCTGAAACACAGTTGTACTCCCAACCAAATCTTGTTGTCTGTGTATATCCCAGTATATGTTTCCATTGCTTTCAGGCATTAATCCAACTAGTCCTTTGAGCAATCACATATGACTAAATCTGGCAGCAGTTTGCCAGTGTTCTTCACTCATTGGGGAAGACATCAAGGTTTCCCATGGGTGTCACTGTACTTTTAGATGCTATAGACACAAGCCAATTCTTCATATCACTGGAGAGAACATCTGTGCCCTTTTCACACCAGAAAAATTTGCAATTTTTATTTAGTAAATTATTCTGTCAAAGGCTTCCTTTAGAAGAGATTATGTTAGTGTAAGGAAATCCTGATAGGATCAACCAATTTGGATGTCAACAGACTTAGTTCTCAGAGTGAATGTCCAGAAGAGCTCACATGATATAGTCTGCACATCTCACAGAAAGAGGACTAAATAGGCCTATTCTTCAAAATTTTGTCCAGCATTTTTTCCACCATACAGCTATTATTTTATCTCCCATGTCCAATTCTAATGAAACATTATATTTTAGTAAATACTGATGTTGAGGTCAATAGGATTATCAGGCAGGCAAAGAATTGTTGGTAGCTATATGAACCATGCAAATTACAGATGTGAGGGTTTTTAGTCTACAACTACCAGAATTTCCTTTCCCTAAATACAACTTTCCCAAGCTCTGGTGGGCAAGCACTTTTTAAAAAATTTAACAGTGTTTGGTAGTTGGTGAGTGAATGCAAGCAAACCACTGCATGAACCATAACAGTTACCATGACTTTGCTACATGGCTAAAGTGTGGAGCTGGAACACAAAGCCTCTTTTTACCACTCCTGCCTTTTCTACTATAAACACATTCTGGTGATTTGTACTATAAGACCCCTCCCCACATTATAAAAAAGAAGAAAAAACAGGGGGACTTTGCAAGCATTTAATTAAATGCTTGCCTTCTAGCAAAACTACCATTTTATAACTTAGAAATGAGAGTTCAGCTCATAAACACAAATATATTTATTTATTAATTTAATGTATCTGGCAAAAAAAAATCTGTTCTATTTCCTGTGGGAAACCCCTTAAATTTTGTGCTATGATACACTAAATGAGCAAAAAGCATGTAGATAGGAGTGATCCAGGAAAATCATACATAAACTTCCAAAACGTTTTGGGTAAGTTCTGTCACCAGTTGGGGTTTGGGATAACTGCAGGTCTGGTCTACATGTGTAAAATAAGCTAACAATGGTCTATGGAGGTAAGGGATAAGATCATGTCAGACTGCAGGTAGGGAACCACATTTTTGAAAACTCACCCATTTTAAGAATTTCCCACTAACAGACAACCAAAATGGATGGCTAGCATGGAGGCTTCCATCTGCCATGGTAGGTTGCTCCAGCTTCTGATTAGTACTATCATGGAGCTATCTTGTCCTATAATTGTTGCTGTTATGTGTCTTCAAATGGTGTCCCTAAGGCAACTCCATCACAGGTTTTTCTTGGCAAGATTTGTTCAGAGGTTTTGCCTTCTTCTGAGGGTGAGAGAGTGCCTTGTCTAAGGTCATTCAAGGGGTTTCAGTGAGCAGAGATCCAAATCAAACAACTACACCTTGCTGGCTCTTAAATTCTCTATTACTGTCTTAAAATATTTTTTAAAAACTGCTTGAAATCAAATTCCACGGGTTATAATTCCCGGAGGATTTTTCTGTATTACAGAAACTTAACCATTTGAGACGATTACAGCAAACCACTAACATTCCACTAAATCCTCTGAGAAGCTCCACTTCAAATAAAATGGTGCACCAAAAGTTAAGAGATAAATTATATCAGATCTACTGAATTTTAAATATTGTCTATTTCTAACTGATTCAACTAATTATAAAAATTAGATGCGGTTTTAAAAAGTGGAAATATTAGGACTGTATTTGACTCTTATTCGAAAGATCTCTTCACTATATACCAAATTCTATGCTATAGGCACATGAAATACAATTTTGATTTTAATCACAACTTAACTGCTGTACTAAATGGCCATCCAAGCAGCTGATCTGGGACCTTTCCTGCTTCTCCTCTGTTGGAGCCCTCCATGCCTGTATGAAGGAATTTCCTAACCCTCCAGAACAGGTTTTAAGGGTGCATAAAGTGTGACATAGTGGTTTCAGGGTGGGACTTCAACTCTAGAAGTTAGGGTTCAAATCCCTGTTCAGCCATGGAAACCCATTGGGCGACCTTAAGCAAGTCAAACATCCTCAAGCTCAGAGGAAGGCAAGGGCAAAACCCCTCTGAACAAATCTTGCCAAGAAAAAACAGTGATAGTTTAGCCTTAAAGTCACCATAAACTGGAAAAGACTTGAAAGCACACAACAACAACAACAACAACAATGTTGTAGGAATGAAGAGGCTAGCTGCCAATTCTGGAAGCACTAGTCTAGCAGAAGTACTCCACTGACTAGGCCAATGGGTTGAATGTTTAGACAGCTATACATTCTGCACTAGATAATACAGAAGAAAAAATGATACCATATTTTAACCAGAATTAATTTGTCTTCCATTTTGGTACAGATGGCTGAAAGTCGCAGAGGACAGACTACATTAAAACAATGATTTGCTGTTAATATGATTTTGTACCACTTTCCCCTTTAATATATTTCCTTATTTTGAAAAGAAATACTAGATGAGGGTACCAATATCACTACAGTGGGCTCTTGATATCCACTGGGGTTTGGTTCCAGAACCCCCCATGGATATCAAAATCCATGGATATTCAAGCCCCATTAAATATAATGGCATAGTCAATTGATGTCCCTTATAGAAAATGGCAAAATCAAAGTTTGCTTATTGGAATTGATATTTTTTAAAAAATGCTTGAATCTGTGGATAAAAACTCAGTGAATATGGAGGGCCAACTGTACTGTCAACTATGTATTCAGAGTCAAAACATACTTTATGAAAAGATGAGATGAGTTTTCAAGTAATATTTGGCTGTTCATGTTTTCCTATCAGTTGTTTCCCTTTTGGTCAACATTACATGTTCACATCATCACTGGAGAAAGTTATCTCAACCCGCAAGAAAAGCTCATGAACCAGTAAAATGACCCCTCTCCCTTTTTCTGTAGAAATATCTCATGAATGGAACTCTGGATTCAAATCATAGCCAAAGAATGTAAGGTCTTTTAATGTTTAACTCTTACATTGGACAGTGTTTTCACTTTTATTTCAAATAAATCAAGTTGTGAACACTTACGCAGTATTACAATTCTTATATTAGTTTGGTTTTAAAAACAACCAAAATACACAATCAAAGCATTTTTAGGGAAATAGAATAATCTTTTGTTCCCCATATCAGATATTGAAAATCAGTATTTCCACATTAATAACATGATATGCCTTTTCCCAACTACCACTCACCCATATGACTTTCAGTGCCTAGTAGTCTACCCTCAGAGGGCTTCAGTGCATTCATAAAATCTTTTTTTACCTTAATTCACAGTTAGTCAGCAAAACTTGTACAACCAAACTACATACATACTCACTCACCTTATTTTCACCTGAGGCTCCAATCAACCTCTTCCCAAAAATGTCTTGCTCCAAGACTACTTTCTTAATGGTTTACTATCTACTTTATTCAAGCTTATATCACTTTAGTCATTTAAACCAATTTCAGAATATTTTGAGTTTTCAGCCCAGTATGCTGTGGCATTAATTATAACATTATTTTGGATAAGAATCCTTCAGAACAAAGCAGGGTTATTTCCAAGGAAAACTTCTCTTTGGTTCTCTAAATTCAGGACAAGCAATGAACAGCTTGCCAACCATCCCAAGGCTTTTTCTTCCACCTCAGAAAGCCCCATGTAGCACCCTTATAGCCATTCACTCATAGATGGTGGTGGTGGGGTGAAAGTAGGAATGTTGTAATTTCTCAAAAAATAACTAAATATAATAGAGCCAGGGGATCATTAGCTGCCCATCCTCGCCCTTAACATTTATGTTAAGTTATTGAATTATCTCAGTTTTATATCCTCAGTGCCATGTTAGCTAGCTTTATTTGCTAAACCATGATTAGATTAACAATGCTTGATTCAAACATCTACCCACACTACACAATTAGAAATAGGTCCACAGTTGGTTTTTTAAAAAAGATTTCTCAATAGAGTTTCAGAATATCACACATGGGGAACAAACTTTGAACAACTGGTCTCTAAATGACTGACCGAAAATACTGTGCCATTCTACGTTCTCATCAATAAGAATTCACATGGAATGTTAAGATATGGCAGAAAAAAGTGTATCTGCAGCACAATCTATATCTATTCAGAAAATAAGTCAGTTCAATAAGACTTCCCCACAGATAAGTGGGGATAGGATTTCAGCCTTAGTTACAAATTATCAATTTCTTTTAAATGCTTTTAAAGCTTTTGTTTTTTTAAACTAACACCTACAGAAAACAGTTTGGTCAACACCTATTAAGTTAGTCAGCTCTCTTTGCATATCACATAAAGACACTGAACTTTGGTAAAATTAAATTTCTGTTCCCTTGAGCCAAAACTGATCTCAAAGAGGGAGCAGCCTGTCAGTTTTCTTGATCACTGGAGGAAAGAGAGGTTTGCTAACAAATGATGCTGCCTACCATGAAAAGTCAAAATTTGGTCCAGATAGTGCAGTGATTGAACATGTTTTTAGCTTTCAGATATATGCATACATGGAGTTAGTTCAGTGGTTCTCAAACTGATATCTGTATACTGCTGAGGTCCATGAGATCCTGAAAAAATTACATCTTCAGATTAAAACTTCCAGACTCTGCATCAGCATAGCTACTGACTAGATTGTTCTAAGAGCTGCAGTAAAAATATCATTTTCCCAAGCACTGTCCATGAACTTAATTCAGGTGGTCCATGGGAAGGCTGTGGAATAATGGAGAATATTTGTAATTGACTTAATTTTTTATAAAATCAACCTGAGGTTTGCAGTTCTTTTGACAAGGGCTGGATTATCAAACAGGTTTACAAGCCCTGACATGAGACCTGTGAATTTTACATGAAGCTGTGCCGGTGCCATATTAGGTTTATTCTTTAAACATGAGCCAATCAAAAGGGGCTTTCTCAGCAGTTGGTGCTGTGATTATAACAGTACAGTACTGATTTTGACAGTGAATCTAGAGCTGAAATGTTTTTAAAAATGATTTGTAAAGATCTCCAGCAGATATTTATTTGGGTGGGGTGGGGGGTGGGAACCACTGAGTCAGAATAACAGGGTCCTTTGCAAGGCATACTTATAAAAACCCCAAGGCTAAAATTGACAAAAATCATAGACCTGTGTGTGCATAAATGCATCTTCACACCTGGAACAGTCAAATGCTCATCCAATCCAAGTATCAAATATCCACATGTACATTTTGTTTTAGAACAGAAAAGGGACATCTAAATGAAATGTTCAGCATCCCCCTCCCGTTTTTTCTGTCTCACACACCTTACAAAAGAGAAAATAAACTGCAAATGGTGAAACTGGCAAGATTATATTCTCTATTTTTAAAATTATGTATTTTAAAATTATTTAAGATTTACAGATAGAAAGCTATTGTTAAGCTAGTCAGTTATTGTTTTTTTAACTTCATAAATAGGACCTTGGATCTGGTTATGAATTATTTTGGGTAAAAACTGGTATATTCTGCTAAATACTAAATACTAGGGTTAAACAAGGGCAGCAATAACAGTTTATTTCTACCTGAAAGGTGCCACAATTTGATTTTCCAAGACTTCAAACTGAAAATGCTACAAACCTTGCTATAATATGACACATAGACTATGGACAGTAGGACATGATCCAGCATGAACCTCCTCTTGCATCAGTATTGTTGAAGCAAGTATGTAGGCTGTGCAGTAGGCTTTATGTGAGGAATTAAGCTTGTGGTTTGTGATTTTAAGGCTTAAATTCAATGCTGCACTCATAATGCAGTGAAAGTACAAGACATTCCTCCTTTACCCTCTGCAGCCCTTGCAACTGTCCAGCAACAACTATGTGCTGTTTCACAGTCCTCCAGAACATTTTGGGTTTTGTTTTGGTGGATGGTCTTCAAGGAGTATGGAAGATCATCCAATTCCACTGACAGTTGCACTGGCAGACAGACCTATTTTGGATCATGGTCCATCAGGGCTGGGAGGACTTATTAAAGGACTTAAGGATTAATAAGCAATAGTAAGTTTATATAAACCTTTAAATAGGAGGTAATGCTCACTTCAAGTTGTATTAAGGGAGGGAACTTTTAGAACACACACTTTTTGGTCAATTCTTCTGGCTACATAATGAACTGAGGGGTGAAAGAGATGGGCAAAATAAAACATCTTCCAGCTGCTTTGAAGGCATGGCATTCATATGATGCATGCCTCCAAAGCAGGTGGAAAATGAAGCCAGCTCTGGGGCTAAAAACCAGAGCAAAAAGAAGCGTGGATACGCCAGCTTAGCCCCAAAAATGTGCATCTATGCACCTGCATATAAATGCCCTGATCTGAGTGCAAAAAAATTAAAGTGCAACAACTCCAATGGATTTAATTACAACATACAACATACAAAAACAGGGGGGTATGGGTGAAGGGGGTTGAAGGGAGTGTGTATGGGGAACCAACAGGATTGTACTTTGTCAATGTATCAATCACACAGTGATGTATTAATGTCCTGGACAGCAGAGCATCACATGTGTGACTGTGTGACCTATCAAAGGGGCAGCTATGCAATAGAATGGCATCTCGGCAGATATGGGAGGTACTTGGAGATCATAACAATGTGTATGTATGGTGAGGAAGCAACAAAAAAAAATCAATCAGTGGCACAGCTTGACAGTGTATTGTGTGCACTTTGCCCACTTTGCTTTCGTTCCGCTTTCCGTACTGCAGCCACTCACTCACAAACCACAAGGTTGTGAGTTCAATACCAGCCAGGAGCAATGGTAGACTCAGCCTGGCATTCTTCCAAGGTCGCTAAAATGAGTACCCAGCTTGTTGGGAACAATTAGCTTACACTTTGTAAACTGCTTAGTACATTGGTAAGCGGTATAGAAATGTACTTGCTGTTGCTTTTGGATAAAGCAGGATCGTGTCATATAAGAAGAAAGTATTGCCATCTATTCAAAGTTCTGATTTTGGTGCTTTAACACTAGTGCAATTAAAGGTATAATGGTGAACTCTAAACTTTTAAAAACGTGTTTTTTTGGTTTGTTTGCTCGGAAATATATTCAGGCCAAAGTGAAATATTTCAAATATTTTGGACAGAAATGTGAAAGAAGAAAATATCTGGATGAAAATTATTGTTCCCTGCTCCATAATGATTATTGGAATGTTAGAAAAAGCAATCCTAGTATAATGTTGTATTTAAAAGAATGGATCATAAACTTCTTATAACTTAAGTTTTTTCTAATCTTATTTTATAAGTGTATATTAAAGTTTATTATAATACCTCAGCTACAATGGCTGCATCCACACAGAAGAAGTAACCCAGTTTCACACCACTTTAACTGCTGTGGCCCAAAGTTCTGGAATTCTGAGCTCTCTAATAGAGGCAGCTTAATGTCTCACAAAACTACAGTTCCCAGAATTCCACAGCACTGAGCCAGGGCAGTTAATATAATGTCAAACTGGATTCTGTACCAGATTGAAGAGAAGGAATGCATTTCAGTGACAACTTTTTTAAAAAACAAGAACAACACATGTTGCTTTATAAAGCCAAACCCAGCAGAGACAAGAAGTTCTTCTTTTTAAAAATCTCTTAAACTTCAATTGATTTTAGTTGTCTCTTCTGGTGGTGTTACTTTTCCTTTCAAAATATGTTTAGAAACTGAAAACAGGTGATTTTGTCCCCAAACATTACTGTTGATGTTTTTGTGACAAATGCTCCTTGATTTTGGCTCTTCTGCTCATGCTGAATACCTTCACAGCATGGTCAAGAAGCAATAAAGTCCCAAAGGAGTTAGTTATGTTTGTGCTTTAGATCCAAATATTTTAAGATAAATTTCTATGGGGTCAATTGGAGCTTTAGTTTTTATATTTAGTTTTTAGTAATAGCTTATTGGAACTGCATTCTTAATGTCATGCTATTAATTTACACTTGGATGTTAACCACAAGCAAAATTCAAAGCAACAGTGCTCCACTGTCTTTAAAGAAAAATAGTCAGTGAATGGTTATCTAACATGTAAAGTTTCTCCACTTTAACCCATAAATTGACCACAAATATCCAAGCCATTATACACATGGTTGTGTACATACAGCAGCTAACAGTTTAAATGTAGTATTTAAACAAAGAGTGGGGAGAATCAATTTAGTGGGGGGAAATCATCTCTCAATTTAACTTGTGTATTCAGTTAGACAGAATTGAATTTAGGACCTTGTTTTGAGTCTCAATTAGAATAAAACCACTGGATCTATAGAACACAACTTGTTACTGTGACTTCCAAATTCCCACTGGATTCAGGATGGGGGCTCTACCTGCAAGATGTCTTGTGGTGGTGGGTCTTTCTTCTAAATTAAAGCAGTGACAGGAGAAATCTGAACTGGGGCTATGATGTCTAGATGAAGAGGAATAAGCCTTCCCCTCCCCTCCCCACATTGTCGTCTTAACAATACCCTCTCCTAAATAAGCTGTTATTTGCCCCATAGAGGAAATATACAAGGATTAATATGCACCTAGCCTCTGCATAATTCTTCCATATTAGTGCCTAGTATGGCAAAAGGATTTAGATTAAATATGGCCCTTATTTTCTAAGAATAACATGGTTGTGCAACTTACCACGTAGCCATTTAGTGGAAGCGTGTAGCGGTGGCCTCCTCATGGCTACCCACTGGTTTCCTCTCTCCCAGGAGACAGTCTTGGCTGGGAGAGAGGTGGAACCATCAGCCAATGGGATTCAAATGGATACTTGAATCCTGTTCTCCAATGAACCAGGCTGAGGTGAACAGGGGTTTTTCATTCCAGTCTAACAGTGAAGTTTTAATTTGGCTGCGTCCTTGGTCCCCTGGAGCACCAGGTTACTTACACTTTATGAAAGAGAATCAACATATGAAATGGCATATTGATTCAACATCATTACAGGAAGGGTGAAATTAATACATCTTGAAATGATTAAAATGGCTGGTGAACATCAAGACTTCAAAGTAAGTATGAAGAAATGCCCATCAACTTGGGACTTAACCAGACTATCTAATTTAGCGAGGGAGGAGAGCTGAACTACTTTTCTTCAATTGTGATAGTATTGCCAGCTGAAATCTTTCAGAAAAAAACTGCTAAAACAGCAGTTTGGTTTTCATTTTTGTTTTCTTAGGCTTGTTTAAGAGGTCCAGTGAGGCTAATCATGATTGTGAAATCTTTTGCCTTGCTCATACATAACTGTTGCATGGATGGGAACTTTAAACTTGCTTAGTCTTCTGAAACTATTTGCATCTCTTCTATTTCTCTGTTGCCTTCTGCATCCTGTAGAAAGAAATTAAAAGAAATTTGTGAGCATTCCCATTTGCCAAATTACATTTTCCTACTGACCAGTACTCTTCAGTTTTGTAATGACAAGACTAAAACAGAAGAACCCTTCAGTATTTGCATTCTGCCATGTTAATTTTCAAACTGTTAATACTGTATAACACAGCTTGTTTCCTTTTCTCTCTTCTATATCTCCTGTAAGCACTGTTTTCAGATTTAGTCAAGCATAGTCCTTAAACATATTATTAGTTAGCAGTGATTCCCAGTACTTACTGCTTCCCTTTATGTTGTGTCTGCCTTTCCCCCCACCTGCACAACAACAGATTTCTTGCAGTTTATAGGAATATCAGTTTCTCAACTAAATGTTCAGTTTCCAGTCTGGCAGTTCATTCTACTTAGTTTTAGGATAAACATCTCTCCCGAGTGTGTAACTTGTTTCCCTAGTATGACTTGAAAACAAAAATGTCTTCTTTAGCTAAATTTGGCAAGTTGAATGACTCTAACTTTGGATTGAGCCCCAAAATGCTCTATTCAAAGAATGGAATTTTTAAATGTGACATCTTTTCCCCCAAGTATTGGTAGTCTGCAGTGAAACATTGGCTAATGCAATGCTAAACACTGCTCTGGAGATGGCAGCAATGTCAGATTTCCATAACACCAAATAGTGAGTAAGACTCTGTAGATCTATAGTCTAAAAGTCCAGTTAAATATCTTTTACAGCAACACACAAAATTAAAATAAAAGCACAAAGCTGCATTACTATTCAGTTAACTGTGGGGTCCACTAAGTGGATAATTTCACTGAAGAAGCTTTCTAGGGGAGATGGCTTCATGAACACATGAGACACAGGAGGCAAGTGAAGGAATTCCAGATGGAGAATCCACAAAGATAGTAGAGGGAAAAAAATATAAAGATGACAAATGACTAGGAATGGAGAAAAAACTCTTGACAATTAAAAACAATTAAAAACAACAACAACACCAAGTTTCTACTTTATGTTCTGCAAGACTATTAATGGCAGTGTGCACATATCTTTGACTTTCCTCTCACTGGGAATAAACTCCAAGCAATAGATTCTTTTCATGCTTGGAATTATATGTAACTAATAGAATCATAGAGTTGGAAGAGACTGCAAGGCCATCCAGTCCACCCTCTGCCATGCAGGAAATCTAAATCAAAGCATCCCCGACAGATGGCCATCCAGCCTCTGTTTAAAGACCTCTAAGGAAGGAGACTCCACTACACTCCAAGGGAGTTTGTTCCACTGTCGAACAGCCCTTACTGTCAGGAAGTTCCTCCTAATGTTGCGGTGGAATCTCTTTTCCTGGAGCTTGCATCCATTGCTCCGGGTCCTAGTATCTGGAGCAGCAGAAAACAAGCTAGCTCACTCCTCAATATGACATCCCTTCAAGTATTTAAACAGGGCTATTGTATCACCTCTTAACCTTCTCTTCTCCAGGCTAAACATCCCCAGCTTCCTAAGTCGTTCTTCATAGGACATGATTTCCAGACCCTTCACCATTTTGGTCGCCCTCCTTTGGACATGCTACAGTTTCTCAACATCCTTTTTAAATTGTGGTGCCCAGACCTGGACATAATATTCCATGGGGCCTGACCAAAACAGAATAGAGTGGGACTATTACTTCCCTCCAACCATAATGAGACACATGCACAAATATGCTCAGTTCAATGTGAAAAATGCAGAGGAAAGAGCATAAGTTAAGAAAATGTATACAAATGTGTACCAAAGTATTTTAAAAGTCCACGCAAGAAGATAAAACAAAGTCTTCCTATCCATTATGAAACAAGATGGGAACAAAAATTAGGTAGGTTTTGGAACAAATGCCACAAAACTGAAGCTTGAGCTGCTCACACCTTTACCAGCCCCCCCCCCCCAAATGTTGGAGAGGGCAAAAAGGAGGAATTGCAGTAGCATGCTTTTGATCCATGATCTTAAGTCCTCCTACTTCCCCCAATAATGCCCTCAGCAAATTCAGGCATACCTCAGTAAACAAAGCCTCTGACAAAAGGAGTTCCTTTCACAAATGCTTTCTGCACTCATCCAGTCTTGGTTTTCCACCTTGTCCTGTTTAGAAGTTTTGTTTTTGTTTAGCAGCATCAGCATTGAGAAGATACAGACTTTTGTTGTCAGGTTGCAGCAGCATTTCTGCAGTACAGTGTCATATAAGCTTGAGCTTGGGAAACAATGGGATTTTACTCAGGACAGTCCTCCTCTAGCCGTGTGAAATTGCCTAATATAGGTGAGGTAAACAGCAATTGCCTTCAGAATTCCTCACTGAGTATGTGTGAACAGAAAAACATAGAAAGAGAAGAACAGATAAACCTGTCTTACCATTTACCTTTACTGTGTTAAAGCATAGATTTGTATGTCTCACCACCAGAATGGAAATCATAAAAAAAGAAAAGTAAAAAGTATAGGCCAGTGAAAGAAAAAAAATCCCTGGGTGTATTTTGGAAGAAGCTTTCAGGTAGTCGCTGGAGATTTCCAAATGTTTTTATTTACTTAGGCAAGGCTTACTTGACCTGGCTGATTCACTTTACACGTACTTATTGTTAGATTTGGATAAAAAGAAAGTTCTTTTTTTATGGTGTAGGAATTTAACTCTATTCTTTCCATGTTATTTCTACTTCTGGTGTGTATGCATGTGTGTATGTATATATATGTGTGTATGTACACACACACACACAAACATCTACTTTGTTAACAGAGGTATACCTGTAGTAGGGAAACTATGGGGCGAAACAGGCCGTTCCAAAGAAGCAGCTTCACACTGCCCTTTTGAGCACTGGATCAGGGCCACAGCAACCGCACACTGTGGCCCCAATCCAGTGTTTTTCCATGCCAAAAAGAAGCAGCAAAATGTGCCCTTGCTGCCACAGCAACACTTTTCCGCGCTCCTTCTGGCATGTGGCATGTGAATGTCGTGCCAAAGAAGCACCATAATGCCTTCTGCCGTGCAGTCAGATGGGCAGCATGACGTCGGATTGAGGGTGGTGTCAGGGCAGGCATCATCCAAATGCCACGCCCCCCATGCCGCCTCCAAGCAGGCACTTACTGCCGGTCTGTACAGCCCCTAAGCCATACGTGGAGCTGGCATGATTTGTTTTGTAGCCAGTGGAAAAGAAAGGCAACACAATGAGGGGGGGAAAGTGGCCTTGATGCCCTCCATCCTGTCAGCATAAGCCAGGTAGGAAGAAGGCCTGTTCACCACTTCTTCTCAATTCTCTTCCCTTGCTGGATCGCTCTTTAAGTGAATCAATGTCTTTCATATGAATGACAAACACTACCTCTTTGGTAATAACTGGCAGCTCTGAAGCCAAACTCAGCCAATGAGCAGCGGCAGAATTATCCCCCATCTCCTTGTAGCACTGCAAGAAAGGGTGAAAGTTACAAATAATACAAAGCAATAGAACATTTCAGAAAAGCAGGTGGGAAATCATTTCTTTTTTCAGCCAATTGTTCAGCAACTCAGAGGTTCACTACATTGCCTCAGATTCTTTTCTGTCAAGATCATGCTTAGCTATAGCACAGATAAGCTATCTGAGGCCTGAACTATACACAGATTTACTTGAGAATAAATCCCAATGAACATATTATGGCATACACATAACAGTATACTGCCACAGTACTGTACAGTATCATTCTGGCATCAGGAAATTTGAGCCTCATTCACTCTTTGCAAGACAACTTCACTTCATGAGATTTTTCACTTTTAACCTGTATATGCGTAAACTCTATTGGACTAAGCACAGGTGTAGGTAACCAGAATGAATTTTCATAGTCTGAAAGAATAGACTGGGGATATTTAGAAGTTTACCAGGAGAAACTGAGGTTTTACAACTGAGTATATAATGCTTTAATCTGTCTTGCCTCGACTGGATTCTCTACTCTACCAATGGAAGTCCAGTGCTGGGTCTTGCCCTAGAGATAGAAGTTTCACTATTAACCTCACAATGCAGCCCTTTTCAGGTCAGACCAAGATATTTTTCTGAGGAACCCCCTCCTCCACCCACCAAAGTGAAGAAATGCAGTACCTAAGGCCAACAAGTTGTTCTGCCATGCAAGACAGATAATCCCATAAACCTCTTTCCCCATCCTTGACAGTAAAAAAGTAACAAAAAATATAAATAACCAAATAATTTGTTGTCTTTCCACTATGGTAAAAATATGCTGGTTAAGGTACCTGCCTCACTTTGCATAATGCTAGGTAAAGTGCGTATTCGGTTATAAGTACATTCAACTGGGTTTAACAGGGCATATCCTTCATTTACACATACAGAAGGTTGTACCCTTAGTTAAAAAGACACACCTTTGGCAAGAGCATATGATTTTTAAAATACTCAAAACAGGAATGTATTAAGAGATATAGGTTTGCATGTAAACTGTAATGTTTATAAAACACAAACATCTCTACTAAAAAAATATTAAGAGTTTTAGTTAAGAGCAACCCTGCATGTCACCATATTGATGACCATACATCATAAATTGAATTTGGATATCAATGCAACACATACAATACCATACATTGGAAGAAACTAGGTATTGGAATGCATGTACTGAAGTTAAATTATGTTTTTTTAGGGGAGCAGGCGGGGATCTAAGCTGGAAGAGAAGGCCATAAGCCAGAAAGGAAAAAAGAGCAAACAGACAGAGAAGACTTTACCACACAAAGGTGCTCTACAGACGGGCTCTATAGGGCACCCTCGTCATGTGCGAGGGGCGGCGCTTCCAGACACCCCTTGCACGTGACGAGGACATTGCAGCTGCGCAGCACCTTCTACATGGCACAGACAGGTATGACGTTGCAGCTGCACAGTGTCCAAACAGCGCTGCGCAGCTGCGACGCCATCCCGACGTCTCTGGAGGTTTGTGGCGTTGCAACTGCACTGCAAAAAGGAGCCGCTTCCAAGTGCTTCCTTCTTGCTGCGCAGCAGCGTCACACAATTTGGTTGCTGCAGCGCTGCTGCAGAGCAAGGAGAGGCACCTCCCCGGTGCCTCTTTCTGGCGGTCTGTACCCCACCATTATTAAAAAGCCAAATTTTATCACAATAAAAGCATCTTTGGCCAGTATTTATCAGATGACATCATGTATGTCCTGCTGCCACCTGCATTCCATTAGTTACTGTAGTGCACCTTTTCATTGATGTGCAAAACCCATCAGCGAACTCTCAGTCTTGCTATTATACTGCAGCTGCACAAGTGTGAAAAGTCCCTTCACTTTAATTCCAGCATTACAGTAGTCACATGACAGGACGGGGCCTGATTCTCCTCTTTCCCCTTACAAGTCACTATTCCAAAGCATGCTAATTCTGTGCCTGTCAGGATTTTTTATTTTTTATCATTGCTATGTTTCTGAATTCATGAAAATAATAAAAAAAATTTTTTTTTCATTTTTGCTGTAATTATGCAAACACAGCAAAATTAAAAATAAATAAACCAGCAGGTCCTGAGTTAGCCTGCTTTGGAATAATGAATGGGAGAGGGATAGAGGAGAAGAAAAGGAGAATCAATTCCCCTTATGGCACTGACTGCCACAATGCCGGAACTGCAGTGAAGTGACTTATCACACCAGGAATGGATTCAAAGCAGTGCAGTCATGCAAAAGAAGAGAAGTGTGATAAGAAACATTTTCAAAGCGGTATGTTCCTGTTTCCGTTCATAATACAATTGCTGCAAGACATGAGGCTGGTGTGATAATGTCCACACACAGAGAAGTGAGAAAATCTAAGAGGGTGAGACAGAAGGGTGATAAAAGGGAGAAAAGGGCTGGCCATAGGACTCTGAAAAAAATGATCTGGATTTGGGTCTTATTGATGGGAATGAGGTGGTTCAGGCTTACACTTCAGATTGATAAAGTTTTACTGTTTCCTGCATTTTTTTACACCTTATTCATTCATTTCCTTTCAGCAGGTGAGAAATGAAGATGTTTTTAGAAAAACACAACTCTTTTCCTTTACCTGTTCCCTTTTCTTCCAAGCTAACAAAAGGAAGGAGGTGGGGAACAGTAGAATTATGGATGGGATTTTTCATTTGCTTCCAGGTAAGGTTTTAGGAGAGTAATCTAATGTAAATTTTAACAGCAGATTAGAATAATCATAGTTAAAGCAAATGTCCCCTTTCCAGAATAAATGTAATTACCTCATTTTTACAAGAAGTATTTAATCTAAATGTAATGTAATGCCACTTTTTAACTAACTTGTCCACCCCTGGAAGAAACAGTTGCTTCCTTATTAAAATAGAAGCTCTATTAAAAGCCAACTGTCTTCTGAAATGGAAGAAAGATGGAGACACAGAGAAGTATTTAGGAAAAACACTGACAGAAGAGGAAATCCTTGTAATTCTCTTGGGAGTATACATATAAATTGAAGCTGGTGTTCATCTGAGTATTGGAGATAAGAATACCTACTGCACTGTCATATACAAAATGCAAAATGGCCCACAGTAAGGAATATAAATTGATATCAGTGCAAGCTTTTCTATATTTTGTTGTATTCAGCTTTTAAATCACTACAAAATTACACACACACACACACACACACACACACACACACACACACACACACCAGTGAACATATATTCCAGTGTTAAGAACATCTTTTTACTGTAAGAAAGCTACAAATTCTACTAGCTTATAGAGCAAGAACAGAAACTTATACACTCAAAATGAAAATAAGATTGTCTGAAACTTTGGGAATATATTGATTTCACAGGGAACTAATTCAGCTCTGCTTAGCCTCTCCTCCGGCAGTAATAGCAAAAGTCATTTGGCTTTAAAAATGCGTAGGCTGCCACTTGAGGTCAAAGGGACAGGACACTGCAGAAGGTTTAGCACTTGAAAATCTGTGCAAACAAAAACAGTTTCCAAATCCTTTGTGTGTCTAAGTTAAATTATGAAATGAACAATCACATGTTTGTTCCACCTCATATGCTGGTGAAAAACAATTTGGACATACTGTGCTTCCACACATTTTTGTGTCATATAATTCTTTTAAAATAATGATAGTTTCATCTTGTGTGAACGAAGTAGGTGTGGGAATGTATTTCTGCGATCCAACAGAAATGGGCTGGATCCCATTTATGTAATCCATAAATTTATTAAATACATGGGGAGATGATTTTACTGGAAAACAAAATATTTTAGGGGAAAATAATTTTCTTCTGTGACTTACAATCCAGTCCTTAATATTATGTAACTGATTCCCTTGGTACTTCACAATTTTAACCTGTCTTGCCTCTCCTATCACCTCAGGTTTTTGTTATGTACTACATTTAAACTCACTTATACTAACAATTTCTCTCTTAACTATTCAATCACTCTGAAGTAAAAATGTCTGCTTTTATTTCAGCATGTTGCATTTGACAGCCATCTTTTATACCAGGAATTGACATTTTTAATTGAGAAAGACCATTCATGCCCTTTAGGAAGTGTTGTGGGCATTTCTGAACTGTTTTGCACTTCCTGCAATTGTCCTCTGGTCATTTACAGTTTTGCAAAAATAACTCCCCTAAGCCCAGAGCATCTCAAGGAGAAATCTGGTCAAATTGTCCCCAATGCATCAGAAGGCAAGAGGAGCTTTTTCTGGGGAGAAATGGAGAGGTAGGAATAAGGGTAAGTATGTGGCCTCTAAAGTGGGCAGTCAGGGATATGTGCAGGTTATGGATTTTCCCAAGTTGCCCAGCCCTGTTCTATCAGTGGTGGAATAATAATAATAAATATTAAAATATTTATTTATATCCCCATTTGGGGATCAAGGCAGGTAACAACAGAGTTTATACGATACACAATATAATAACAATAAAACCCACAAAACCCTGACCCTACATTCCCTCCCATATCAGTGGTCTACAGGCTGAAGATTTCATGTTTATTTCCCAGCATCTTCAAGTCAAAAAGATCTTTGGCTACAGCATTTGGAAATGTTCTTAAGACATACAATAGCCATTGCCAGATTGAACAATGAATACTGGGCTAAATGGCCTAATGATCATTCTGAACAATGCAGATATCCTGGAAGCGTGGGCTGCAAGTTTTTTTAAATCAATAAAGGTCTGGTGTGATGATAGGCAGCTTTATATGTTTACAGCAAGGAATCCTGGTATAAACACCTGAAGTATACATAATATGCAATACAAGTTGTTAGTCAGTGATCGAGCAAACAAACACTTACCTTGGTAATGTATACTCTTCCCATCTTTGAAAAACCTGAGTTCAGCTCTTCAGCCTACAAGGCGGGGGGAAGTGGGGGAAGAAAGATTACAAAGGGAACCAGTTTCACTAAGCCTATGCTGTATTTTGCTCATGCTACATACTACACATTTGAAACAATCCAGCCTAGGCAGTAAACATTAGACACAGACATTTTCAGTTAACTTTAATTGCAGTTCTCCCCATTAACTATATCTATCATTTGCGACACTCAAATTATTTTGAGAAAATTTTTACATACTTCCACATGTCCCCCCCACAATTCAGTGCCCTTCCCCATCAATGCAGCTAACCAGCCTATCTAACTACATAAAGGAATAACTATTGGTCTGTTGCAGGCATTATACATTTGTATAAGTATTTAAGGTGCTGTTTCACAAAAAAACATGGTAAGCAACATGTCAGCTCATATGTAAGGAAATTTGCTCTGAACTACTTGCAAAGCAAATAAGCTTTGCATATTTTCAACTGCCAGGTTTTAGTACTTGTGCAGTGTAGCTAAGCTATGATGTGGGGACTTAGCCAAATCACTCCCTAGCTTTACTGATGCCACAAATGGTAGAATTTAAAGATATAGCCATGTTAGTCTGTAGAATCAGTATGTAGAGAGAGATCTAGTAGCACCTTTGAGACTAACAATTTCTTTCTTTCAGTTAGTCTCAAAGGCGATACAAGATCTCTCTACGTAGTGATGCCACAAAGTTATAGAATAAATCTAAAATGTCACTGTGGTTCACAAATGTAGCAATCATTTTTTTTTTAAAAAAGCGTGAATTGTTTATTTTTTTAGCCTTTTGAGGCACAGATATACTACTATAACAGGTTAATAACTGGGAATTCTATTACCCTTAATTAAGCTTACTGAGTACTGCTGAAGTAACACAAAGGTCTACCCTAAATGAGCCTATTCAGGAATAAGTACAACATAGCAGCCACTTTTACTGTTGCTCACAGAGGCTTGATGCGGTATCAGGTGAATAAATTAGGTTGTTGCAAATGTTTCACCTCTTGCTGCTTCTGTTCATGGTTTGTGCAAAGTTAGTATACTAGGCAGTTTTTACTCAGTTGTCAGCACCTTTAAGAAGTTCTGCAGTGCATCTTGGACAGTGGCTGTAGGGGGCTCTTCATACAAAGCAGAAGCAGTTTTCCTTTCCAGCCATCCCAGGTGAGAGACCTATATAAGAATAGTTTGAAGTTTGTTATACTGTCTGATACTCTGTTCTGTTATGCAGTACTGCTAAACTAAAAACATTTGACATTCAAGGTAGAGAGCTAAAGAAGAGGAAAGTGGGAGGGCTACAGCTCAGAAGTAAAACACATGTTTTGCATGCCAAAAATCCCAGAGGCAGTCCTCAGCATCTCCAGGTAGAGCTAGGAGAAACCCCTGCCTGAAACCATTGTAAGCCACTGTCAATCAGCTCAGATAATATGAGCCAGAGCAAAGATCTCCTATGTTTCTAGAGAAGCTTTCTATGTTCCTAAATCCCAGTGCCTGGTCTTTCTCTGATTTCTCAGTCACTGTACAAATACCTTTCAGTTCCATCAGTACCTTTGTTCAGATAAATGAACTTATCTGAATTTATCTTAATTTATCTCTGTTTTCCCTGTACATTTTGATCTATGTTTGGCTACTGAAAAAAATGATGTTATACGGAGTAATGATTCTTTTTTCAGTGTCCAGCAGACAAAAAATTAACTTTTGTCCAAGACCCATTAATTTAAATGTCCATGACCTTGGACAAGTCACATGCTCTCAGCCTCAGGGGAAGCTCTGAACAAATCTTGCCAAGAAAACCTTATGATAGGTTCGCCATAAGTCAGAAACAACTTGAAGACACACAACAACAACAATTCTGAATTGAATAAGTGAAAAATTCTTTTAATCTAAGTGTACTTTGTGAAGCTGCTACCATTAACTGGAAAAACCCTGCACAACACTGAAAAAGAACAGGCCAACTTACACAGTAAGGCTTTCTCATTATAGCAAAAGCTAAAGACAAATGTGTTATTATTTATTTATTAAACTATTGCAACCCAAGCTCTATTAATAAATTCCAAAGCAATCAAACAAAAGCCAGCAACAACAGAAGCATAAAACAAGACCTCTGTAGCATAGTTGGTAATTAGTGATGGTGAGTCAAAATCTAACCATGGTTGCTAGTGTCTAAAAACTTTGATTAATCCTCAGTGCTCTTCCCCAGCACCACATCTCAAATGAATTGATTTTCTTCCTATATTCTTTTAACTGTCCAGCTCTCAAATCCATACATTGTAATAGGGAATACAATGGCTTGCATGATTCTAACTTTTGAGCTCAGATGTATATCTTTGCATTTTAGTATACAAGGATATATGTCCTTCCTCCAATATGGAGATCCTAAGCGGTTTGGGGTTTTAAATACCCTTGAGCTTGAACTGGAAGCAGACTGGCAGCCAATGAAACCTTAATGGTTTCTTACTAATGTTTTGACAGGAATCTCATAGCCAGATTCTGCAGTTCAACACTGATTTTTCAGACTTTAACCCAGAAATTGATCTTTATGCAAACAGACTGAAGGATCTCTGCATAAATAGAATAAGAGGGTGAAAGCCACAGTGCAATCCCTCTGAATGGTGGTGGCTTCATTTTAATTAAAATGCTACTTATCCATCAACGCTAAAGTAACACCAAATTATTTGTTCCTTACAGACACCCTCAAAACAGAGAGTGTTGGTACAGGTTTCCATTACTTACTCCACTGAAAAATAAAAAGCAGATGACATGCTTTTTCTAATACCTGAAACAGTTTGTGATAAAGGAGCAGATGAAAAACACATGCAAGGGATTATACAGATACACTTTATGCAGGAGGCCTGGAGTTCTGGAAAAAAATCTTTAATCACATCCATGTGTGTTTCAAAGTCTACAGCATGACTTTTTTTTTACTTGAGTAAAAAATGCCAGCAAAATGAAGTTAGTAATTTGCTTTCATGATCCCTTTGTGTCCACTTCCTTCCCCTTGCTCCCCCACCTCCAATGACCGACCAAAGCAATAAATTAGGAACACTAACACTACCTACCATCTTGGGTTTCTCACAGCTTGAAAGTCCTGCTTTCAGTAAAATCCTTTTTTTCCTCTTTAGAGGAAAAAAAGGTATTTAAACCAAGAAGTTAATGTTGCTACTACAAAACTCACACAATTAACATGTAGAAAAAGAAAATAATTTAAAGCCATCCACTGGTACAAAGAATAAGTTATATTTCAATAGAATGTTCAATAGGTTTTACAAAGCTGCTGTTATGCATTTCTGTTTATTTACATTCATATCCCATCCCTTCTCCAAGGAGCTCAAGCTAGCATAAAATCATAGTTGTACCAAAGTTAACAAAACCTCTGGCAAAGCAGCTCCTTTTCCCCATAATCTTTTTACATCTGTCCAAACCCCCACTTTTCTTCCTTGTCTTCTGTCTAGCTGAACTTTTTTAGCAGCATAAGCATTGGGAGGATGATCAAGGAGGGCTGGAGAAACACAAACTTTCAGACTGCAGAAGCATGTCTTCAGTAAACAATGAGAGAAAGTTTGAGCTGGAAAAGAATGGGACTCTCCTCTAGCTTATTGTACTGTAGCTGTGTCTTCCTGCCTCTTACAATAGGCAAGTTAAACAGCATCTGCCTCCAGAATTTTTGGAATAAAAAGTTGGATAAAACATGTTAAAGTGCTCTTTTTTTCTGTGATGCAGAAACTTATCCCCATTCTTTCCGTGTTATTTCTACCTCTGGTACCAAATTTTCTGTTAAAGAAGTAATGCCCAGGAACACATCTAGTTCCTTTACCATTACAATTTTTTTATTGTTTACAAAAGGTAAAACACAATTACATCACCATTCTACTTTAAAAACACAAGCTAAAATACAGATTTACAAAACTGAGGTCTCATTTAAAACTCCAAACCAAAATCTCCTGTGGTGCTGTGGTGGAACATGAACATGAGAATTGGAGTTAACCTATTAGTTAATCATTAGGGGTGGATTTGTGTCTGATGTAAGTATATAAATGTTACAAAAATGTTTTGATTTCCTAATATCAGAAATTTTTACAAGGACTATCCATCACTACTTAGAGAACCTTGTTTTGTTTTGTCATGTCCTTGGTTCTGCTTCAAATGATTTGTGGTGCTTATACTTTTTGATGACTGAAAGATGTCAAATGCCACTGGACTCCATCATCAGAGATGTGTGTGAAGATGTCCATGTGAGCTAGCATTACAGGGCCACTGCACTTGCCTAGATTATCTCATTGCAAAGTACCTACTTTCATTTATTCTTAGCCCATAACTTACATTGTCTTCATTAATGCAAGCATTTATATTGGCAGTCACAAAATACAGAAAGAAACTGAAATAGCTGTAGGACAGAATTGTCTTTTAAATCTGTAACTATGTGGCACAAAAGGATTATACTGGAAAGACAGTATCACTGCAATTACATTGTAAAAGGCAATCCATATGTCTCAAAGCAAATGCAATAATTCAAGTCACTGAACCAGTCAATGAAGCTGACCATTTCTGTGAAGATCTTATCAGTAGTTCAAAGATTAATTACAAATCCAGAAAACCAAAAACAGAGCTATCCCAAGGCATTCTACAGATGCATCTTATTTCCTATTTAGTATGATATCCTGTGAATTCCAGAAAAATATACCAAAGAAAATCAATTACCTGGTAACACCATCGACCGAGAAGATAGTAAGATTTGGGGTCATTTGGTTTCAGAGCGATTGCTTTGTCCACATGTTTCTAAAAAGATATACAAAGAGACTTATTTTGTTCATTAAGCATACCTAGAAAACTGAGAAGGCTGCATTTTGAGAAAAACCTACAATTCTATTACAGCCCAGATCTGAAAATGTGACCATTCTACTTATATAACAAAAACAGATTGTGAATATACCACGTCCAATGCCACAGTCTACACCAAATATAAATAAATCACAAGTTCTCTTCTTTTTTCTGATGTTTCTTTTTTCTGAAATCACCTCAGCTTGTGTCTTGACATCTCTTGAGGGACAAGGAAGGCATTTTCTTTTATGTCTATAACTTTTAAAATACCTCCTCCTGGAAAGTGTATGTGAATCCAACAATAGTATGAGAAGAACCTACTGTGTGGGTCAGAAGAACCAGTCTACTAGGGATGTTTGATTCACATATATAGATGCTCTGCATAAATTCAGGTTAACATCATGAAAAAATGGCTCTTGTGTGTATGCAAAAGAGAGGGATCTAGTACAGAAGACTCCAAGTCAGGATTGCCTTGGCCATAAATATATAGAACAGTCTTAAGCAAACTATGACTATAATTAGATGGAAATCTTTGGAGGTCAGTCTTGTCGTGGGATCAGAGGAAGATCAACAATCTAAGGCCCGTTCTGCACGGGCGTAAAGTACGCGTCAAGCACGTACTAGGGTTAGAAAGGGGCATCCTTTCCGGACACCCCTAACCCTAGTACGCACTCGGCATATACAAACTGGCGGCGCCCGTTCTACACGGGTGCCGCCATCTTGACGTCGTGGACACCTAGCATCCGCACGTTGCATGGTGGAAGTGACTCCGTGAGTGCATGACTAGCGAATTGCGCCGCCACTTCCAGGGCGCAAAAAGAAGCCACTTTTTGCGCTTCTTTTTGCTGCGTCCGGGAATTGCGCGGTTTGTCCGCTGCGGTTCCCGGACGCAGCAACCAGCGGCACTGGCAGAGTGCCCATTTTGGGTGCTCTGTAATGCGCCAAAGCTAAGCAGATGACACCACTATACTAGCAGAAAACAACAAATACTTGGAACAACTGCTAAAGTAAATCAAAGAAGAAAGGGTCAATGCAGGCTTACTGTTGAACATTAAGAAAACAAAAATAATAACGATGGAGGATTTACATGAATTCCATCTAGATTAGGAAACTGAAATACTTAATGACTTCCCATACCTTGAATCAATCATTTGTCAGAACGGAGACTGCATTCACGAAATAGAAGACTAGATGGGATTGGGAAGGGCAGCTATGAAAGAACTAGACAAGTGCAAAGATATAAAACTAAACACTAAAGTTGGGATTGTCCAAGCCATAGTATATCCCATCAACATGTATGGATGTGAGATCTGGACAGTGAAGAAAGCTGATAGAAGGAAAATCAACTTATTCAAGATGTGGTGCTGGAGAAGAGTGCTGAAGATAATGTGGATAGCCAAAAAGATAAACAAGTGGGTCCAATAATAGATCAAGCCTGAGCATGTCCTGGAAGCCAAGATGACTAAATTGAGGCTGTCATATTTCAGCCCCATCATGAGAAGGCATTACTCACTAAAACAATAATGCTAGAAAATGTAGAGAGCAGTAGGAAGGAAGGAATACTGCATACCATACAGATAGACTCATTCAAGGAGGCCATGGCCCTGAACCTGCAGGACCTGAGTAGATTGGTTGAGAACAGGGCACACTGGAGATATTTCATTCATGAAGTCACCGAAAAGCGAAGTCATCTCAAGGGCAGCTAACAACAACAACTTGCACTCCTCTTGGTGTTCTTCCAAGCATGTCTCCAAACCTTGTTAACATAATGTCCTATGTTTTTTCCCTTGCAACAAAACCTCTTTTAACATGTACAAAAAGCAGTCATACTCACCTTGAAATCATGCCCTGCTTGAA
Organism: Sceloporus undulatus; assembly: GCF_019175285.1. Taxonomy (NCBI): domain Eukaryota; kingdom Metazoa; phylum Chordata; class Lepidosauria; order Squamata; family Phrynosomatidae; genus Sceloporus; species Sceloporus undulatus. The sequence continues at coordinate 321,330,330 of NC_056522.1, read as the reverse complement.
TGCGTTTTTGTATACTTTCATGCTCTGAGAACTGACCACACAGAACAGCATACCTGGAAATTACAGTAAGCCTAAACATTAGTGCATCATTCCCAAATATGGGTTTTATGCTGTATTTATTTTTCTTATACAGAGCTCAGAAATTTAATCTAAACTTAATATCTTTTCTAGGGAAACAGATGCATTGTATCAGTTTTATAGATGGAGAGGCTAACCGCTGAAGTATATTGAATTACAATAGTTTCCTCATGTGGTGATAACAGCATAGCAGAAACAATGCAAAGGTAGCAAATACATGCAAAAAACAACCATCTACTTTGCTTTACCACCTTGATTTCTTTTTTCATGAAAAACTTTTCTCCAGACCCTTTATAAACACAGATAACCTTTGGCTAACACGAACTGAACATAAACCAATTTCAGGATGTCTGCTAAATTCTGGACACAGTCCAGCACTTGGTTCAAGCAGACAAGTCAGCGTATTTAGCTTAAAGCTATTTTGCTTAGCCTTATTAAGGATACAAAAGAAGTTCACAAGTGCAATGTACTATTCCTGGAGGAGTCTGAGACAAATGTAGATTGCTAAACTGAGGGAAAGAAATTGAGTGGAAAGAAATTATGAAGGTATGGCAGAGTAGACACTATTGGTCTAGATAGACTTATGATGTAAGTTTTAACACTTATACTTGTGGTAATGAGGTTATGAGGGGTGCAGAAAAACAGACTAGATCTGGGGATGTACACATGGTTGTTATGATCTAGTTCCTCAAATCTGGACAATACGCATTTTAATTATTACAGTTTTCCTGTTCCTATGTTTCAGCTTTGGTAGCATTCTTATGTAGCCATTGAACTGAGATAAATGGTATATTGTAAAGTTTAAACTGGTGGATTTGGAACAGTGAGACTCAAGTTCAAAGACCTGCTTGGTTACCATGTGGCTTTGGGAGATAACCATGTCTCAGTAATTCACAAGATTATTGTGGGGATATGATGAAAGTGGCCATGGGCATCCCTGGTATCTCACAGATAAAATAACAATAGTAAAAGTATAGATGACCAGGTATACATTTTTCCACTAGTATTCTTGTCAGATCACTGGTGGGTTTTTGTTTTGTCATTTTCAAATAATAATAATAATAATAATAATAATAATAATAATAATAATAATAAATTATACCGATACCATAGGAGGTTCCTAAGAGTTACACAGATATCTGATTTACAGAGGGAAATGCAGAGGACAGTAAGAGCAAAGAGTAGCAATTGCAGGAAACAAGTATGGCATGATTTCCTTCAGAGACACCAGATTAAATATACAGTGTTTTATAAAAGAGAAAAACCTTTTTCGGGGTGCTCTGAATTTCATCACAATACATGTGTTTATTAGTTCATCTCTGCTAGCTTATCTATGCTACTACATACCTACTATTTGCTAATGTCCACAGCTAAAGTAACACTTCCATGTTTCTGTTTCCATAGAAGCATACCACAAAACTTTTAATCAAATCAAACTTATTCTTCTCTAAAGGGCAACTAGTGCTGGTATAGCAACTTTTACATGCTGAGACTCTATGATAATTAGGTGCACCCAGCCTCTCAAGGAGTTTAGAAATGCATGCTTGTGGTAATTTGCTTCTAGAACAGTGTCCCAAATGCTGGTCCTTCAGGTGTTTTGGGACTTCGGCTCCCAGAAACCTCAGCCATTTGGCCAATGGTCTGGGATTCTGGGAGCTGAAGTCCAAAACACTTGGAAGGCCAGAGTTTGTGAATCACTGCTTTAGAACAATGGCTGCACAAGGCTCCTAATGCTGATTTAAACAGAAGCCAGGTAAGCAGGTGGGTAGGTGGAAGCAGTGGTGCTGTTACACGACTGGAGGAGAAGCAGAGAAAGTGAGTTAGGAGAGTGGTAGGAGGACCATTTGTGGAGGAAGGTAAGGTGGGGCAGAGAGTACAGTAATGATGGGGGAAGTGTGGCTCTTTTTCCTTCCATACTGAGAAGTGGGAGAACTCTAGTTCTCCTGATAATTTTCACTTGTTTTCTTTTTCTGGAGGTCTAGTAGACATCTGTAATATTGTCACAGGAAGTAATAAGAAACTCAGTTAGCAAAAACGAAGTGAACATTATATGTGTGTAAGTGTGTGTGTGTGTGTGTGTGTGCGCGCGCGCACATGTGCCTTCAAGATGCCTATCAACTTATGGTGACCCCATAAATTTCATAGGGTTTTCTTAAGTAAGGAATAGTCAAGAGATAATTTTGCCATTTCCTTCCTCAACAGCATCTGGTATTCACTGGCAGTCTCTTATCCAACCACTAACCAGGCGTGAACCTGCTTAGCTTCCAAGATCATATAGGAATCTAGTGTTTTTAGGGTATTTAGGTTCTCTTAATAATAGCAGCTTTTACTTTGCTTTGCAGAAGCACCTATCTCTTCATTCCTATGTCCCCACTGTCTTATACAGGGAGCTCTGAAAACAGGCCTCAGCTTGACCCTTTCCCAAAAGCTGGACTTTCTCCTAAAATTTCAACATTTATGCAAGGAACTGGGGGAGGGTGGGCCAGCCTATAAAAGTGCCACTCAGAAGAATGACAGTAAGTAACAGGCTTGCTTCTCAGGAAACAACTCAACAGAATAGTAACTGAACATTTTTACCCTATATCTCAGCTTCTACAAGGGCTTACTTTAAACAGAACAGAAAAGAAATAAGGTCTGAAGTACATGCTAACTAACAATCTAACTAATATTGGGTGCTGTAACTGAACTCAGGTTAAGATCCAGTCAACCACATAACATGGCAAACCTAGCTGTAGAGCACTGATGGGAATCATGCTATCAGCCCTGGCTGGAATAATCAATAGAGAAGATTGATGGCAGATGCAGTCCAACCACATCTGGAAGGCTCCATGATTCCCGTCCTGGTTGTAAAGAAGGGAAATATTGAGGGAAGAAGAGTTCTCTGAAACTGAGTTACTGTTTTCTACCATTTCTGCTTCCATTTCACTACAATACTGTATGTTGGAAAACAAAGAAGCCCCTGCTAAATGGGTACGGAAAACCATGAGGCCCAAAAGCAAAAGCGTAAAAGTTCAAGGGTTCATATCATATTCTAATTTATTCTGCTCAGAAACTCCATAAAACATTATGCTTATATAATGAAGGTTATTAGAAGAGTATTAAAATTTAATTTGCTCTTTAAAATGCAGTTTTACAAGATTGTTCAAACAAGAGAATGCCATATAAATGCCATGTGAACTCTCACAGACCTTCTAATAAACACAGTTAATTATCTCCATGCTTGTCCTGAAGCCAACCAGGCACTAGGAACTCTATTCCCCATAATAACATTCACCGCAGTGGCTTGTAAATTCTACCATACTCAGAGAAGACAGCACTTTCAATTTCTGCTGCTGGGGTTAGCAAGAAGAATTTGGACAACTTAATCAGAGCTTCTCAAGAGGCAGCTCTGGTATTTATTCCAAGAATGTTAAAACTGAAATCCTTGGCACTTTTATGTGTGAGCAGACCTGGGAAAAGTTATTTTCCTGGACTAGAGCTCCCAATTTCCTAGTGAACACAACTAGTGTCAACAGGAATTCTAGGAGCTGTAGATCAAGAGAGTCACTTTTTTTTAGTTCTTCGTGAATTTAGGTTCCACTGAACTCAGTCGGGTTTAGTCCTAAATAAACATATATATCAGATCAGTAATAACTTTCATTTCCCGTCCCCCTTTCCTGGTTAACATACACCAGGTCAAGCCATCAGGAAATGTCAAACTGTGCAGAAACTCACACTGTGCATCGGAATGTTAGAGATCAGAAAATGAGTCATCCCAGGCAAGGCTGAGGAAGGAACTCAATACCACACAGATCTCCCAGCAGTTCACATTAAGTTTCTCTCCTTGGGAAAAAAACTGGGGAGCTTGTCAGAGGTCCATTTATCTTCCCCCCCTTCTGCTGACCTACAACTCAAAAGCTGTAGATGCTGAGGGCTCAGATCTTGGAGTCACACTGTGTGTTTCAGAACTGAACAGTTTCTCATGAAACTCTGTTGTTGTTGCATGCCTTCCAGTAATTTCTGACTTATGGTAACCCTAAGGCAAACCAGGGAGCTGGCAAAATCTGTTCATAGGGGGTTTGCTTTGCCTTCTTCTGAGGCGGAAAGAATGTGACTTGACCATACGTGGGCAGCTGAAAAAACAGAATCAGCCACCCAGTATTATAAGGAGATCCACAGACGTGCCTACCTCATACCTCACATTGTAACTACTGTATATACTCATGTATAAGTCTAGAAATGTTAGGGGGGGGGGAAGTGGACCCAAAACCAGAATCAATTTATCCACAGGTAAATTTAAGTACTGTACTTTCATTCTAATTATAAAAAGAGAACCATCCTCTAGTGAAAGACAAGAATATAATCTGTCCCCTCTATTCTCTCATCCATCCAGCCTTTAGTGTGAATACAAACAGTTATGCCTGCTGGGATTTTGTAAGTTATTTGGCATTGTTTACTTTTGCTTCATCTTTTAGAACCTTTGTTACATGCCCTTAGGTTTTACCCTCAATTTATTCACGGGTGATATCAAAATCCATAATTCTGGCTCCCAACCCTGCCCTCGATTTATGCATGAGGTCAACTTATCATTGATTGTATATGCCAAGGATGGAGAAAGTGTAGCCCTTGAACTCACTTTTGCAACCCTCAAAACTCCCCTGGATACCTCCAAAGCCCCCTGAAATCCTTGTTGTTTTTTTAAAAAGAGACTTTTGGGGAGGGCAATTCTTTGTTCCAGAACAAAACCCCTACCCCTGCAACACACAGAACTCCAGATGAAATCTGCTGAAAATGGCATTTAGAAATGATACAACTGATATGCTGATGCAGCCCACAGGAGGAAGGCAGAAGCAAAAATTGATCCCCATGCTACATCTATGCTATATGCTTTTTATTGTTTGAAAAAATTAATATAGCTATATTTCCCACTTTTGATCAACAAGTGGGCAATAAACTAAAGCTGAGATTCAATGTAATGTTGGTTTAATAAAAAGCCTTGCTGTTTACTTACACATGTTGTGAGCTGGTGAGGTGGAAGGAGGCATCTGTTCAGAAACAGTCATAGCATAGGCATGTTCCCTTTAATGAACAGATAACCACTTGTGCAAGGATGTACAGGATATCTTCCTTGTGTAAGCACTGAAAAGGTACAAGGAATGAGCATCATACACGTATTGGTACCCTCCTATTTTCACATACGAGCTTATGTGCAGAGATCCTGATTTCATGTTTAACAAGGAGCACTGGTTTAAAATAAACCAAGATCTCCCCGCCAAAGCAGGTGTGTGAAAGGAGACAGAGAATGGTGCATGTCTGAATCTCATTCCTCAAATCAGGCCATCCTGTGACTGAACTATTGAAACTCTTAGGGTCTAGTTGGATGTGTACTTTATCCTCAAGCAGCTTTACACATAGAAGGTTTCAGGTTGCTCAAGTCCACTCTAAAATATAAAATAAGCCAAAATAACTTTAACAATAAAATAAAGTAAGAAATGAGCTTGAAATATTAAAAATATGAAACAAGACAGTAAGAAAGGAAATGAACAGTCAGAAAAATCATAGAATCATAGCACTGAAAGAGATCTCAAGGGCCATCCAGTCCAATCCCCTGCCATGCAGGAATTCAAAATCAAAGCATCCTCAACCAGCCTCTGTTTAAAAACCTCCAAAGAAAGAGATGTGTTCCATTGTCAAACAGCTCTTACTCTCAGGAAGTTCTTCCTAAGGTTTTAGGTGGAATCTCTTCCTGTAGTTTGCATCCATTGCTCCATGTCCCAGTCTCTGGAGCAGCAGAAAACAAGCTTGTTCCATCCTCAATATGATCTAAAAAATCTCTGCATAGCACACTTTAACTTGAGCCCTGGACACATGGGGGAGAAAGCAGTGTAATCTCTGCCCAGAGGATGTTCACTATGGTTTCCACATTTCAAACAGCAAAGGGACTCAACATTTGAGAAAAATTTCAAATTTATTGTAGGTTTCAGAAAACGATTGAACACTTTGTTATTAAACATGTTGGATCTGCTATAGATAGATTTAGACTACAGAGAACTATATAGTATCCAGTTAAATTCCAAATGCCAAAAGAAAATCAGATTGTCCCTAGCTTTCCATCACGTAGCTGAAACCAATTTTAATCACCTTACACATTACAAAATATGGGTAGATGCTATTGATTTTTTTTTACATATTATATTTTCTCTGCCCCTTCTCCTAAGGACTTCAAAGCGGCATACATGGCTCTTTTCATCATGAATCTATCATTAGAGCAGTGATTCCCCCCCCCCCACATGTTGTGGATCTGTTGTTTCTGAGAAATAGTAAATGAGGAAATACAAGCAATATTACTTTCAAACAGAAGTGTGATCAGATTTCCCTAACATGTTTATTAAGTAGCCATTTGAAAAGCACGAAATCTAATAGCAGCACTCATTTTGAGGTAGGACTAACCATTTCATTGCTGATCCTCTCCTGAAGCTCTCATCAACCATGAAGCAGAAAACAGACAAATACTTAGGAACCACTCAGTAATGAATAGTTAGAATGCTATTAAACATTATATCAAATATAATGGTACAGTATATAATATCAATACTCTTTACCAAAATCTTTTTGTACCATTTAAAGCTGTCCTGCATGCAGACATACACACACGGCAAAAGGTTCAGCTTGTCAAAACAATATTATTTTCCCTTCCTTCTAGTTACTTCTTTTACTGCACAACAGTTTTGACATTAGCCAAAAAGCAGACTTGATGTTTCCATTCTGTCTGCAAGGTCAATCAGTGAAGGAAGTAATTCAAGTTGACTTATAAATGAACCTTTCCCTGGAGACAGACCCAGGGGAAGATTGCTGGATATAAGGAAACCACTTTCCTCAAAGTTCTTCTCTATACAAACATAACTTTTTGGAAGTTTCATTTAAACAAGATCTACCAAGATTAAATTCACTCAGCCATCTAGTTTTCCCTCCAACTTAAGACATTCAAACAGAAAGTCTTGTAACATCTTAAAGACTAAAAGATTTGTGCTATATATAAAGATCAGCCACTCACAAACCATATTAAAGATTTGCTGGGACTGGTTACAAGGACAAGTCAGAAATTAAAGCAATACAGCTGCTGAGTTGGACAGGGCTCTATTATCTTCTTTCATGTGAATATTCTAACTTTGGTCATATTTCTGTTTTCCTCAGTCATTGTATTTCTCAAAATACTTTTCAATACGGTGGACAAAAAGGAATAACAGATGATGTAGGAAATTTCAACAATTGCTTTGACATCTGGATTAGAAGTTGCTCTGATTCATACATTTATACTTTTTTTTTAATCTGACTACTTGTTTTAAGCATTACTTAAGGAAAATATTCAGGGACAACATTTGTACCATGTTATTATTTTGTACCTTCAAGTCATTTCTGACTTAGGGCAAAGGTGAAGCTATCATGGAAAGATTTGGAAAGATTTCTTCACAGTGGATTTGCCACTGCCTTCCTCCAAGGCTGAGAGTTTGATCTGCCTAAAACCAACCAGGGTTTTCCATGGCCAAATGAGAATTTGAACCTTGCTCTCCCAGAATACTAGTCTATTACTCAAATCACTACATCACACTGGCTTTTGTTGTACTATACCAGCACTAAAAAGAAGAGAAACAGTTTTTAAAATAAAAATAAAACGAAGCCCATGGAAACCACATACAGCGATCACTGAATCTTGCTAATATGGTAAACACTTAACCAGCCACTTAAAGTTGCTCAAGTTGACGGTTATCTTGCTAAAAGCTATTTTAGAAACTGGCAGAAGCAAAGATGTACTCTCTCATATCCATTAACAATGAGCTGGTCTCAGGTTCATATTCAGACTTCCTCTTCCCCTCATGTTCATACAAGTTGAACATGAGTCAACAGTGTGATAAGGCAGCTAAAAAGGCCAATGCAATTTTAGGCTGCATCAATAAAAGTATAGTGTCTAGATCAAGAGAAGTAAAAGTGCCATTCTATTCTGCTTTGGTCAGGCCCCACCTCGAATACTATGTCCAGTTCTGGGCATCACATTTCAAAAAGGATGTGGAGAACCTGGAGTGTGTCCAAAGGAGGCCGACTAAAATGGGGAAGGATCTGGAAACCATGCCCTATGAGGAATGACTTGGGGAGCTAAGAATGTTTAGCTTGGAGAAGGTTAAGAGGTGATATGATAGCCCTGTTTAAATATTTGAAGGGATGTCATATTGAGAAGGGAACAAGTTTGTTTTCTGCTGCTCCAGAGAACAGGAGCCAGAACACTGGATGAAAGCTACAGGAAAAGAGATTCCACCTCAACATTAGGAGGAACTTCCTTAGAGTAAAGGCTGTTCGACAGTGGAACACACTCCCTTGTATAGTGGTGGAGTCTCCCTCCTTGGAAGTCTTTAAACAGAGGCTGGATGGCCATCTGTCGGGTATGCTTTGATTGAGAGTTCCTGCATGGAAGAGGGTTGGACTGGATGGCCCTTGTGGTCTCTTTCGACTCTATGATTCTATGATTCATACTGAAGTGGATTACCAAAACCAGAGTTCCCTATCATGGGACAAACATAATCCTACTTTTATATATACACAGCATACCTCACACCATTTACTTGTATACATAGTGATGAGAATGAGCTGATTATACATGCCTATGACCCAGTTCCAACTTGAAAAGGTACACTGGGGAGGAGGATTGGTAACATGAGGAAAGTCCCTTAGAATACCACATCTAAGAAATTTCTCTCACCTATGCATCATGACCAAAAAATCTCTTTTCAACTGTGTGCTGCAATTTAATGTAAACATACATCAAAATGGTGTTTCAGTGCTTATTCCACATTGTGGTCTCACTGGAGGGCACAGGGGGTGCAGACTGCACAGGGTGACACACCATCAACAGGGTGATACTGAGCAGCAGTGAGGCATCCTAAGGTCCCTCTCTTGGAAACAAAGGGGGACTCTTCTAGGCATGCCACTCCTCTTTGGGGGGTGAGGATGAGGGTGAAACTGTAGATGTTTCTCTCTGTTCCCCCCCCCCCTTGCAGACTCCCCTTCCCAATCTGTTTGGCTCCTTTCCACTATTATCCTCTGGGGGGAAGGCATGCTGTTTGCTGTGAATTCCTCATTCCTTGAGCGTAGAGATATTTTGTAATTTAAAAAACTGTTCTTACTCACAAGAGTGCCTTCATCTTTACTGTCTCAGTTGGGGGGGAGGGGGGGGGGAGGAGCAGCAGCAGTAGGATGTGAGGTTCCCTGGGGCAAGACCCTTCTTCCCATCCACACCCCCATCCTATTAAGTCCAGGGGGGTGATACCATGAGTTAGCACACTGGACTACACCAACTCTAGTGATGCCGTTGATTCTACAGCTATGATTCTCTCTCTTTCTTCTACTTAAGGTGGCTAAAATGTGAATCTCTTTTAGGCCACCAGCTCTAACAGTAACAGGTAAAGTAACTGTTACAGGACAACTGTGTATAAGGTACTATGATAAATGGTGAAACCAGTCTTCCTATCAATGCACTTTTATTAACAGAAACAATATGGAGCATAAACCTGACCTTCAAAATTTCTAGGCAGCTCTTACCCACAAATAAAGTTACACAACGAGAAGCCCATGTATGTTACACTTTACTGCACAAAAACACAGGGACATAATTTTGACATTTCTGCTTCTGTAAATATCCCAATGCTCCATCTTTTCTGTACATAAAATATTTCGTTCTTTTTAAGGAAAGGTGTTTTGTGAGCTCCATTTAGATTTTGAGGTAAGCCTTACTCATCTTGTAAACTGAGTCTGTAGGTTCAGTCTCAGAAGGCAGATAACAAACTTTGACTTCGTAAGTTGTCAGTAAATATTTTCAGAGCTACTCTACATAAAGAACAATTCTGCATCTGCACAACTTCCTCTCCAGAGAGATCCCTGAAATCCCCTACTGTTCTTGTTGTACTTCCAACACTTCTTTTAACAGCAAAATCTGAAGCCAAGCCAAACAAGCAACTCCCTCTCTTGATTCTCAACTCTCAGAGTAACTTTTAAAGGAATGCAGTGGCCACAGGCACGCTAAAGTGGAAAGGGAATTCAATTGTTTTTCTTTCGTTAGGCTTTTGGGAATTTGCATATCAGTGCCTCGGCATATTAAGATAGATCCTGTGCAGCACAAACATGTCCTTATCTTTGGCCTGTGTTCATGTTTTTCTTCCTCTGTCACACGACTAATGATTAGAACTAGTTTTGAAAATTTGTGGAATAATGCTAAAGACATTCTATATAAAAATTAGGCTACACCAGACACCCAGTTTGTTTTAGTACAATAACATCCAAGATCCACAAAACAGTGATACCTTTATTGGTACAACCAAAATTCACAAAATAAATGCTAAAAGCTTTCAAAGGGCCACTAGCTTCTTCATCAGACAAAGGTGTTAAAATCATACAGTAGAAAGAAAAATATGACAGCGTTAGTCACAAGCCTGCACTTAGTCAAGATGTGGCTGTTCTTAGTTCAGGTGGTACTGGAGGTGTGTGATTAACATTGTCATATTTTCCCCCCCTGTGTGATTTTTAACATCACTGCCTCATGAAGAAGCCAGTGGAGCTTCAAAAGCTTGCAACATGTATTTTGTGCATTCTGTTTGGCCCAATAAAGGTATCAGAGTTTTGAGGATTTGGGATGTTATTGTACTTCGTGACATGGCCAACACTGCTATCCCTGGGTACATTTTCCATTTTGTTTTGTTGAAGATACAAGATATTCCATCCTCAAGAGAAATGCCTAGTACTGCCATTGAATATGAAACTCAGCCTTCTGCCATTGCTAGATACAGAATCTCTATTCTCTTCACACACCATTTTGATAAACTGTAACCAGTACTGTCTCTGAACTCATAATTTCTTGTGCCAAATGAAGATGTGTTTTTTGTGTATTTGTGTTTGTGTGGGAGGCATAATTCAAATTTGTCTTTAAGAAAAAGAATTTCTTCATCTGGGCTGGAGTACTTCCAACTATGTTTCTTTTTCCTAAATATGACAAGGTACAGAAGTACAACATACAGAACAATTTTATCTCTTTTTCATTTCCTTAAAAAGGAAGTAATTACATACCACTGGTGACACTCAGCACTTTGATCTCCCATCTGCAGAGCTGTTTCCGCCTCTTCTTTGCCTGCAACATAATACAACAAAAATAACGTATTTCCACACCACATTTTGAACACCTAGCTATCAGAACAATTGTCAAATGGAGATTTATACAGTGTGTGACAAAATTTCACATGCTCATTAAAACATATTTTTTTCAGGAAAGTTACCTGTGCTGGGAAGGGCCAAACAGCCAAGTACATGGCAGTTTGGTATTTGTGTAAACACAGCCCATTATCTTTTTGGTCCATATTCCTCTAGAAAAGAATGTCAAGCTGTACACTTCATTATGTTAAGAGACTGGCACTAAGGCTACATCTACACTGCAGAAATAATGCAGTCTGACATTGTGTTAACTGCCATGGTTATGACATCCTAGGATTTGTAGATTGTTGTAGCCGAAGAGCTATCTGACAGAGAAGGCCAAATAGCTCACAAAATGACAAATCCCAGAATCCCATAGCATTGAGCCATGGCAGTTAAAGTAGTGTCAAACTGCATTGTTTCTGAGGTGCAGATACAGCCTAAACCTCATCTCCAGCATATCTTAAGATGCCACAATGTAGGGAAAGAGAAGAAAGGAATCAATAAGCTTATAATCAGATTCAAAAATAAGGAGAAAAATACAAACAACATAGGCAGTATATTCTTAATAGCAACTATGGATTGTGACCCATGAGCCTTGAACTCCTACAGCAATGAGCAGTCAGGATACAATCTGTAGAAGAACTGGGATATTCCAATACCAGTTGATATTCTTTTTATTCACAAAGAGAAGCAGATTATTGCTGTCTGTAGCTAACCGACAGGAGAAGATGGTACAAGAAGAAAAAAAAGTGGGAAGCTTTGAGATAACCATAAAGCTCAGGAATTTGAGAATGAACAAAAGAGCCTCTTTATAAAGGCATGAATAAGAAGTGCGACCTGGTACAAGCATTCAATATACTTGCAGCTATTTTAATTTATTGTGCCATTTGTCGGTTTAAAGTGTGTGCTAAAAAATTAATTTTTTAGTGCTTGACAATTCTGTGTACTCTGAATACAATTTAGTATTTTTAAAGGTATTATATAAAACTGTTGGATTGGATCAGCATGAACAACCTGTAGTGAAATTGTATAAGCAATACCTGTTTCCAAGCTAACTTATTTCAGAAAGTCTTCTTACCATCAGATGCATAGGATTTCTTCTCATCTGCATCTTCTGTGATTTCACACATATCACTATATGCTCGGGCCAGACGCCAAACAAAATCTTGCTTGTCTCCATACTGTGGAAAGAATAGATATTGGTTCACTTGTATTTTAGTGATTTGAGATTATAGGCAAGTATGATTTTCAATTCCAACGTATAACAAAATCTAAAATCTAACTAATCACATTTTGTTTAGATTTTAACTGCTTTGTAGAGATTTGTATTGAAATGTTCTATGATAAACTCCTCTCTGTTGATGTGAAGTATCATAGTGCAATATATTGCTACAGCACTGATTTTAAAGTAGTATAGGAACAAAGTCCAAAAGTCAAGTACTGTATATTTATGAATTACTGGGAAAAGCTACTAGGGGGGGGGGGGGGGGGGACACAGGCCAAAATCCAAGTATTAGTCCCAAGCAGAGCAGACCACTGGGACTTACATCAGTATTGATTTACCATTCAGCATTTGAGTCAATCAATTTACCATAATTAGGACTAGCAACTTCATGTAGGGCACACATTGTTTATAATCTGTTAAACCGATCCTATGATTCTCTGCACTAGCAATAACGTTTTAGAAGGCTTACAATAACTGCAATTACACAGAGGCATTGTGCTTGCCTTTCAACTATATACCACTGTCTGCACTAGATGTGGTACATCAAACAATACTGTGCACAATATGCACTGCAGAGGACTGGATACACTCTTTGATCAGGACAGAAGTAATTAAATGTGCAGCTTCATAACAGCATGTCTGTTACCAGAGAACAGCTAAATTTTCATAGCGTTATATGAAGTAACAAAGAAGTATAATTGGAATGAGTAGATATTATTGAGTATAAAGTATGGATTGCAACTCCAGTAATGAGAAATGTATCATGACAGACTATTTGTTGCTTGTTTGCCCTCGAGTCAACCCCAACTCATGGTGACAATGTGGATGAGACATCTCCAAGATCCCCTATTCTCCACTGCTCTGCTTAGTTTCTGCAAATCCAGGCCCATGACTTCTCTGATTGAGTCTATCCATATGGCATGCTGTCTTCCTCTCCTTTTGCTTCCTTCTACTTTCCTAGCATGATTGTCTTTTCTAATGAGTTGTGCCTTCTCATAATGTGGCTAAAGCATAACAGCCTCAATTTGATCATCTTGGCTTGCAAGAAGATTTCAGGCTTAACCTGTTCTGACAGATCATACATGAATCCAATAAATGGAAACCCAACTACCTGGATTAAGAATTAAATAGTTGCTTATTAACCTAATTTTGCTTTGATTTCATCATCCACAGAATGCCATGCCTCATATTATTCAGTAGTGGTGTGTGCATGTGAACACATACACACACACTACCACCCATTCAATAATATGGGACATGAGTGTCCACTTTTTCCCACATCCATGGAGAGTGCCACAACTGAACCCCTCATAGATGGGAAGGGTCCACTCTATCTGGGGTGGTGATCTTCAACACTCAGATGGCAGGTCCAACTTAAAATTAAACAAATAGACTGTAGCAGTTGGATGGGCAAAGTTTTAATGGGATGCAAGGCTCTTGGGGTAGCCCAGTAATAAGAGCCAAGGTAGACAGTACTTCTTAATCAGTAGAAGAATACAAGAGGAATGTAAATGAAGGCACAACAAATTTTGATGAACTTTTCTTCTCTTTAACAGGCTTGGGAAAAATTGTTACATCAATTTAGAAGAAACTGGCATATACATTTTCTTGAACAATTCTGCCTATCCAGGGTAAAATATCTCAGGAGAGCTTCATTATCCATTTCACAGATGCTGCAATTTCACTTAACAACATCAGATGACTAACTGAATGACTGTACTCTTCAATGTATAAGAGGCAAAATATAACTGAATAATTTTTCAGAGAGGCCAAGTCTCAGGAGCTTTTCTGGGCTTTAATTAACTACACAGAGCACAAGCAATTTGCAGCTGGGTAAGTGGTCTTGTTTAAAATTGTGGTAGAGACAAGACTTTGCATAACATCATGTTCTGCTGTCCCCTGTTGGTTTGTTCAATTCAGTTTTTCTGGGAAATGTCTAAAGTGAACTTTACCACTAGTTTATTGTTAAGCAGCAGTTGGAATCCTTCTCTCTTCTCCTGGTCATTCCCCTGGTGCAAGTGATCTGCTTGTTGTAGTAACTGACCAAGTTCCTCTTGTGCAGCAGAGTCCATGGTCAAGGTGGTATCATCCTCATTGACAAGGTCCAGGGAATCCCTTTTTGCCATCCTCACTGTTTCACAACTGATTTCATCATCTCCTTCCTCACTCTCTTTCTCTGACTCCCGATCATAATCAGACTCTGCGTTAGCTGTGGTGTACCTTTAACCCAAGATACAAAAGAATACAAAATGTACAACACACTCATTCTCTTTATATATTCATGGCAGTGGCTGCATATACATTTAGGTTTCTTGACATTCTGGAGTTACTGTGAAAGCTATATGCTGGTGCATTTGGTTTGTCTGTGCCTGTTTGGTGCCTACTAGCAGATGCTGCTAAATCATCTTTCTTCAATCTAATGTGCTCCTGATATTTGGGATTACTATGTGCATCAGCCTTAACCAATTAGGTCAATGTTATGAAGAGAATCTGTAATGTAAGATATCTTCACTCAACCAGAAAATGAAAGTTTCCCATATTATGAGAACCCACATTCCTGCCACTTTCCGCTTTAAAGAAGATAAGATTACAAATCAAAATTGGTTTTTGGTTCATGAATCCTGTTTTTTGTTTGTTTGTTGGGGGGGGGGAAGAGCCAAGATTTCAGGATTAGCAGCATTAAAAGGACAGGATTAAAAATGCATGAACTGGCTGTGTGAACCAACAAATCCTGCTCATTCTTGTGTGTAAACTCAGTCAACAGTTTGTACAGAATAAAACAGAATTTAAAAGACATAGAATGCTAATATACAAAGAGCAAGAGCCTGAACTATCTGACACAGCAAGACAGCTTTGATATCAATGGCAGAGGAAGCAGATAATTTAGCACTAAATTATGTATTGGTATCTGAAAAATAGGCAAACATTATTCTACCCTGCCTCTTGGAGCTATGATACACAGCCATGGTCATCAGTTCAAATCACATATGAATCTGAGACCCAGCCTAATAACACATTTTAAAATGATATTTAAGCAATGATAATTATTTAATTTAAAGAATATACAAGGAATGATAATTAAGAAAATAACTGTTTATAGCTTCCACTTGCTAGCCTAGGCATGAAGTCCCATTTTCAAACAGACATACAACTGATCAGTTCTGAAAATATCATTTCACAAAGTCCCAAATGGCATTGTTCACATGACTTCCAGACTAATCCTGATGGGAATTAGCTTCAATCAAGGCATGTATCTGTTATACCAAAATAAAATAAAAAATGCAAACAGTATCAGTTCTGCCTTCTTCTTAAAAGCTATTCCATCCTGGTAAAGGAAATCCAATGAGTAGATCTCCACTTTTGTGATGGGAATTTCTCCTCTACCGCATAATCCTTCACCTCTGAAGATTTAGTTGTCTAACTGTGCAGAGCAGAAAGATCTGTAGGAATGCAAGAAAGTCTCTCACTTCAAGTTCTACTGCTGGAAGTAGTTCCTTTAGCAGAACCCATTATTTGGATTTTACCCAGAACGTACACCGCTTCCTAGTCACTAGATCAAGTAGAACTGTGAAAAAGCATGAAGGATGTCATGTGTCAGGGATAATTAACTATACTTCTGGATAATAACAAACTGCTTAGCATTTAAATTTTGAATCCCAAGTGGACAAGCAGACAGACAATACACAAACATTTTCCCGATGCATGACATACACAACTAAACAAAGGAAATTAAAAGCATGCACATTCCAGTAAGGACAATCTGCTGTGCAGCAAAGGAAAATATCACAGTCATGTCAAATAGAGTCAGGATCACCACAGATGCTCCCTAGTACTATGCAAAATTGTTGTTCTCAAACTTGTAAGGATCAAAAGAACAGCTTTCCAATGCACAAACACCTTGCCTGTTAAGCAAGATTAATTTATGAAGTCGAGAAAGGCACATGGGCAACAGAATAAGCAGGTGGAAAGTGTCTGGCTAATTTGCAGTAGACACATCACCAATCAGTTTAAAAGATTCATCTAGACAGGACTCACGTATCAGATTTCGAAGTCTATTCTGGACTGAGACAGAATAATTTTAATAGCTTTTGTTACTTTGCTACCACTACGCCAGGAGTGTCTACGCACTAAATATAAAATGCAGAGAAAGATTCATGCAGAGGAAGGTTTAAAAATATCAAGCAAACAATTTTCCTACATGTTTTAAATTATATACATGTGCAAAGCCAAACTGAAACTTTTAAAAATACCTTTTACATTACAGAGTGCTCCTATTTGCTTTTTGGGGGGTAATGTTAGCAGTAATGATCTGTTTTGAGTTTCAAGCACAAAACAAAGAATTTATTTTTAGAAAGTCTATATGGAGCTTCTCCAACTGGTTATTTATTAAGATAGTGTAGCCTCAGCTGTTCCAATTCCAAAACCAAACTGCCAATTCCATTTTTCTTTTTATTGTCTCACATCATACCCACATACTGACATGCTAAAAAACATTTTTTTGGAGCACATTCATTTTGTCAGTTTATTCTAATTTAATCAGTGTAATGTTACACAGTTTTGACATGTACGGTATAAATACACAAGATTTTAAGCATTAAGACCCCATTACTCAGCTAAAAGTTTTTTGCCATCAAATACTAACTTAAATACAGAAAGAAGAAACAGTATTTAATCACTCTAAATTCACGGGCAGCAACTGCTTACATTTTAGTGACATGTAAATGAAAATATATTGGGGGCAACAAAACAGGCTTTTTAAAATATTAACCAGGGGCATCACTTGGGGGGGGGGAGGGAGGCTGTACCAGGTGGCACCTTAAATGGGGAATGGGAATATTTTCAAGCTGTGGATGGTTCAATCCATGGGTGCAGAAATGGACACGGAAGGCCAAATGTACATTGTATGTAAATAAATGGAGATGTTTGTTTCCTTAACTTTGATCATTCTTTTCATTAAATGTATATGAACTATTTAGGATTAAATTCATTAAAATAATTCTAAACTAATTCTAAAATAAATCAATAGTAATTGAATAAAATCACAGCAGTAGTGGACTTACAATCCTTGCATCCAAGTCTAGATGTTAGCTAGCTAGGAAATGCATGAAGTATCTTGATGCTTTGAAAACATCTGCACTATAGCACCAAACTGCTAGAATGTTTTGCTGCTGAATTTTACCAGCAAACTGCACCAGAGAGACACACTGCGACATAGTTTTGGTGACAGGCAGTTTCAAGCCTCTGTGACTAGGGAAGACTTGAGCGGATTTTGAAGGCAGCAAAAGACAGTTTGGGTTTTCATGTAGCCTGGGGGCTGCATCTTCCCACCCCTGCTCTAGATGAACAAGAAAATGCATGTGTACATACACACAGCTTTGCCCAATCATTCCACATCCAGGGCTGCACACAAACTGTCCTTCAGACTATCAACAATATCACTGATTGGCTCAAGAGGAAAAGTGTTGTCAGAGTTTGGATTTAATCATTACTGTGATCCCACTCTTTGGTGAAGCTCTGTATTATAGAAGAAACTGTAATAAAATAATAAACAGAAGAAAATGTATCTGACTTTGCACTGTACAGTATGTGCAGGCCAAGGTCAGTGAGAATACTCTGTAGTCTGTGCCTTGACAGAAAGGCAGAATTTCAGCAATTGCAAGGTTTTAGTTAGTCATCAAAGGCACGTTACAGACGCGCCGAAGGGGCTTGCTAGGGTTAGGAAGGGGCGTCACTTCCTGATGCCCCTCAACCCTAGTACGGATCGAGGCCGTGCAAAATGGCGACGTCCATCCACACGGGGGCCGCCATTTTGACATCGCGGACGCGTAGCGTCTGGACATTGCGCGGTGGAAGTGACGCCGCGAGTGCGCAACTAGCATCTCGCGGTGCCACTTCCGGGGCCCAACCGGAATGCTTCTGCCTACACAATCCGCCCCGCACTCTTAGAACATCAGGGAAGAAACTATTGGAACATATGAAAACTAGACTAACTGCACCTTCCCATAAAACGTTTACAGCCGCGACCCCTAAATTATGGAACAACTTACCGGAAGAGATCTGTCTCATTATCATCTTAGAAGCCTTTAAAAAGGCACTTAAGACGGATCTCTTCCGGCGAGCCTATCCACCTGACCTTTTATAGCTGATTTTATGGAACATTCCCACTCTGACTTGATAGCATGGAAAATTGATGAAGATTTGGCATTTTTAGTGATTGGTAGTAATACTGCTGTTATTTTACTGACTGTATTTTTAGATAACATTGTATTTTGTATTGTATTGTGGTTTTTATTCTTTGCTGTAATTCCACATCGATCCACAAGGAGAGGCGGAAAATACAAATAAAAATTTATTATTATTATTATTATTATTATTATTATTATTATTATTTAGGAAATTAAGTGCTTTTTAAACATATTCACAATGAATACGAAAAATAACAATGTACGGAGCACAGCTAGCAAAACCTTCAGAAACAAGACATCAGTTTTCTCCCCATTTCTAGCACTTCTAGATGTTCCTCACTGCTAGCAAATTTGCTGCTGTGATCTGCAAAAACAGCTGTTCAAGTGGTACATATACAACCCAGAGCAGCATTCTGCTATGAATTAATATCACCCTGTCAACCATAACATACTTAAATATAGATAACTGTCTTGAAAAACATTTCTTTCTGAACTTTCCAGCCAAAAGGCTTAATATTCACTTTATTTGTTTATTTAATAGCCTGGCATTTTCCTGAATGGAACCCAAGATTAAAATATGAATTAAAACAAGATACATGAATAAGCCACTATGTTATAATATAAATACAAAATTAGATCATTTACATTGCACACTACATTTTGCCATAGGTTTATCTTTTAAATTAGTCTTTGCTTCAATTTTTTTTTAAAGTTTGAACTAGTGTTTGCTCACCCTCCTTCACTTTCCCCATCATCTGTATTGACTGTTCCTGAGCTCGTTGTGAAATATATAGAGCTAGATCCTGTAGAATCACTTCTTTCTCTGGGATATGGAAAACGTCTTCGCCGAATAACCTTTTGGCTGTCTTCTAGATGGGACCTGGAAGAGGAGTTAATATGGTGAAAGGTTATGCTATTTCATTCTTTGGTCCTTTTTAACTCTCCCCTGCTTAACCAATAAAATCATCCCATCTTGCTTAGTAAAACTTAGAATGAATCCTACTATAAATGAGACCTTTAATCATTGATACATAGCATATAAGGTTGCATATACCACAATATTTACATGATTTAATATAAAGATTTCACTGTATTACCAACTACAATTAAGAAGGAATGCTGAAAATAATATTTGTAATTTGTGACTTTTAACTGTGTTAACTGCTCTGGGGTTTTATGAGGAGCAGCAGGGTATAAATTCACTTTCTTTTGAAACTAGGAACTTTAACACTGGATATTCAACAGTTCTATTCAAGCAGCATTCCAGTGCACTAGTTTGAGTATTTGCACTTTCTACAATATTAGGTTTTCTGTTGGTAAACTTCACATTTAATTCTAACCCATACTAAAGTCTGCTTCATATCAGTGTTCCTTTGCGGTCATAGTAATCTTTGATATTGACAAAGTGTTTTGTTATTATAGATGACTGAATGGATTCTAATGTAAAACACTGCTTAGTATAGAGAAGACAGAGCCTTCACATTATGAATAGCTAAAGAAAAGGAAGAGTGTGCGAAAAGTAAGTATCTTTGTAAGGACAAGTGTGTTAAGCATCTTCACAGCTTTTGAGAGTTCAATACCTCCACAGCTTCAGTATTATTCCTGTGACAGTGTGCAGATATAAAAGCAATCTGCAAAGTAACAGGAAGATTCAATTCAAAAATTTACAAAGTTTGTCAACCCCTCCTGCTGCACCAGATAAACAGCAATATAATTCAGTTATGAACAATAGTAGAACCACACCATATTATACCACTAAAATCAGTTCAAAATACTTTAATCTTTCCAAGATAATAATAATAATTTGTTTTATTTATATACCGCTATTCCAAAGATCATAGCGGTAAGCAGCAAGTAAGCTAATTAGCAAGTAAGCTAATTTGCCCCCAACAGTCTGGGTACTCATTTTAGTGACCTCGGAAGGATGCAAGCCTGAGTCGAGCTTGGGCCCTTTTGCTGGTCTTGAACTCGCAACCTTGTGGTTTTGAGTAAATGGCTGCAATACAGGCATTTAACCACTGCGCCACCAGGGCTCCATATTGATGGGTGTGCAGCCATATGTTTGTCACAATATCCAGATAGAAGTCTAAAGTGACAGGGGGTATTTTAGTTCATTCTTTTTTCATCCCTTTAATAAAGAGGACTGAGTTCTAAGGAGGGATAGGAAAGTATTCCAGGATTCTCCTAGTATCAAAGTTTCCATAATTATTTCTCTGCCCTCAAGAGTGTGAGACTCATATGGCTTGTCCTCATATGGGCTGGAATTTATTTGAGGTTAGGGAATTCACAATAGCTCCCCTGGGGAGCTATGGAAGGTCAGGAGAGACGTATCTATCTGAGCAGCACTTCAGTAAATTTACTCTGGAAGAATTACCCTCTACAGTCAATAGTAAGACAAATATTAATTGCACTCAAAATTTGGTTCAGTCTGTCTCTGATTGGAAGATCTTCAGCAACCTGTATTGTCACTGAGAGTAGCTTTACACCAACCTGACTTCTCCAATAATCTCTCCTGCTAAACCCTGCAGGCTATTCCGTAGCTCTTCCACTTCATTTCGCAAATCTATAAGGCTTCTAAGCAGAAAGTCCAAACGGTTCAGCACTTCAGCTTGTTCTTCACGTGTTAGAAGAGATGTATATAGTATATTATCACCACCCTCTACTGGTCCTGTTCTCATCAACGGAACTAAAGTGAGAGAAGAAATTAGCTACAATAGGACTATTTCACCATCACGGTACAATATATGTTGTTGCTGCTTAATTCTAAGGAATTTTAGACTTGGGGTATATGAGCTTTTTAGAAGTTACTGATTTCTTCATAAGTCACACAGAAACAACTTGGAATTAAAAAAAAAACAAATACAGGAAAGTGAAAATGACAGAGTGAGCCATCCAGGCAGAGGACTTTGATACTGGTAGCTCTTAAAATCCCTGTATATTTATATTTAGCCATGTTTCAGATGTTGAATTAGGTTTGTCAAGCTTCCTCTACAACAGCATAGCAACGACAAGTACAATATGATCCTCTCTAGACTAGGAATAGCTATAATGTATCAATTTAAATTAGTCAGAACAAAGAACTTAGAAGTGTATCTGCTTTAGCAAAAACATCCCCATACAGATATTTCCCATAAAACTACAAACATATTTACATTAATAGCAATGATAACAACTAGTATGGGGGTTTAAATGATAAGGGATCCTCCACACATTCAGCTTAAAACACTCATATAAAAATGTTGTCCAGGCTCTCGAGTATACAGAAAATATCCTTGACATGCACAGGGCTAAACTGGGCACATGGGATGAAATCCAATTGTGCATATCTATTAGCAGAACTGATACCATTGGAGGAACAGACTTACCTTTACAGCCTACCACATTCACCTCAAATCTGCTCTGTGATATTAAACAGAACACATGCCAGTTGGAAATCATGCTGCTGTACTATGCAAGCCTGCTCCTGCTTTTCTATGCATTCAACTTAATGTGTAGAAAGTGTTGTGGAATGGAAGTTGTAGACAGTTGCTAAACAGCAAACAATCAAAATCTTTTAATATATGCTTGTTTGGTAAAGTTAGCAATAGAGCTGTAGTTGACGTAGTAAACTCCTCAAAAGAAACAAACACAAAGAACTATCACATTTATTTAAAACAAACAAACAAACGTACAAAATAAAACATGACAATCACCATCCTACCCTGATTATGAGGCTGCATAATTTCTATATGTTCCTGAGGGTCTAGTGCATTGTTCTGACTCTGTAAATCTTGAGGTCTGGGTTCTCCTTTATGCCAGGGTTTTTTTCTCTTTTGTTTGTAGAAGTAGTAGAATAGACCTATTCCTGCAGCTGCTCCCAAGACCACACCAAGTCCCACACGTAAGGCTCCCATTCTGGACATGATGCATCTGAAACAAATCAAACAGACCACATTTATTTATTTGTTTACTTATGTATTTATAGCCTCCGCTGTTTAATCTTAGTGCAGACTACACACATATCAATAAAACAATATAAAGCAACAATATAAAGTGGGGCTCTTGAAGACAGCAGCAGCAGCAGCAGCATTATTGTTCTCTTCATGAGGCCATGGCAACAAGATGCGGGGGGGGGATTGGGTGTCCCCCTTCTTCTGGGGTGTCATCCAGTACAGTCCACACACCCGCACCCCCCTATTTCACCACTGCTCTGCTCCCTAAATCACTCCTCATATTGTTCACCCTCTAGACATTACTGTAAGACAAAGCATCATTGTTGCTTCCCAGTGTGTTTATGTGATTGTTTTGGAGGCCAGATGAACCAAGCCCTAACAGTCCAAAGGCAGAGTGACCAGATGTCATCACCGCAAAGAAGGACAAGGACCCCTCAAAATGTAGGACATTACAAAATAAAAGCTAAAACCACTAATATAAATGTAAATTCATGCTTCTTAGTCGTGCTCAAAGTGGAGGACATTTTGGAATTACTCAACAAAAAGTTGGAATGCAGGACATGTCCTTAAAAAAGAGGACATCTGGTCACCATGTCCAAAAGCTACCAAGCATGCTTGAAAAGGACATCAAACTCTTGTCACCAGCTAGAGACAATGTGATAACTGGGCCAAGTCACTTACTGGCAATGACGCTGCATTTTTATGTCACAGATGTTGAGAGGGAGAGAGAGAAGAGACGCTACCCGACAAGCCTTGCTCAGTGATAGTAGGGAATGGTGCAAGCTGCAGAACTGAGGCTCCATCCGCACTGCAGAAATAATCCGATTTGACACCACTTGAACTGCCATGGGTCCATGCCATGGAATTCTGGGAACTGTAGTCTGTTTTGACACCGGAATAATCCAATTTGATACCACTTTTAACTGCCATGGCTCCATGCTATGGAATTCTGCAAGCGGTGCTTTATTGTAGAATTCAAAGATATAGCCGTGAAATCAGTATGTAGAGAGGTCTTGTGTCACCTTTGAGACTAACTGAAAGAAAGAAGTTGGCAGCATGAACTTTCGTAGACTAAAGTCTACTTTCTCAGGCGACTCCACCAAATGCATCTGAGGAAGCAGACTGAAGTCTATGAAGGCTCATGTTGCCAACTTCTTTATTTCAGTTAGTCTCAAAGGTGCTACAAGATCTCTATATAGTACTTTGTTGTGGCACCAGAATGACCTGGTTTGACACCGCTTCAACTGCCATGGCCCCATGCTACAGAATTCTGGCAAAGCTTTGGTGCCACAATGAACTACAGTTCCCAGAATTCCGTAGCATGGAGCCATGGCAGTTGAAGCGGTGTCAAACCAGGTTACTTCTGTGGATGCAGCCTAAGACACACACACACTTTGCTCCTCCTGGGTTGGTAAATGCTGCTGCTGCTGCTGCAATCCTAGGCCCACGGACCAGACGCCTGAGAGGAAGAGGCCTTGGGTTTCTTGACAACTAACACACCCCCGAGTCATGGCAGCAAGGAGAAATGCCGCCATCGCTCTCCTCACTTAAAGGGGGGAAAGAAGAAAGCCCCACTCCTTCAGTGGACCTGCTAGATTGCCTCACTAGACTCTTATAGTGCTGCTGCTCTGGCTGCCTCCTGTTGCATTCTGGGATTGGGAGTGTAAAGAGGGGCATTGAGAATCCTCAGCCAGAGAGCTCTTGGGCCTCACTGAACTACAAGCCCCAGAATGCAGCAGGAGGCAGCCAGAGCAGCCAAAGTGGAGCAGCAGTGTGAGAAGACGAGTGTAGTTTCTAAGCAGAAAGGCACCCGTGACTCTCCTTTGCTTGAAGTGTCACAAAGCAGAGTCTGTGCCTGTGTCTGTGTGATCCATACACACACGCAGAGCCAGCGAGGCCTAGGGATCTGAGTGCCGGATTAGGACCAGGGTTCGAATCCCTCTGGAAACCCACTCAGTGGGGGGCGGCCTTTGGGCAAAGTCACGCTCTCTCGGCCTCAGGGGAAGGCAATGGCAAACCCCCTCCGAACAAACATTGCCAAGAAAAGCCTAGGCCACACTCTCTCAGGCTGTATCCACACTGGAGAAGTAACCCGGCTTGGCACCGCTTTAACTCCTTTGTGGCTCAAGGCTATGGAATTCTGGGAGTTGGAGTTTGTTGCGGGGTCCATGGGTCACAAACGAAGGGCCACTTACACTAAAAGGGAGGAAAACCTCGCGGCAACGCTTCCTGCGCGGTGTGTCCTCGCGCGGCCACCGTCCGCCTCGCTCTTCCAGATTTGCCCCTTTGCTCTGCGGCGGAACGGCCAGGCCCCGCCTCCTCCCCTTCCTCCACAGCAGCGCACGAGAGTGACGTAGCAGCAGAGAGTGGCGCGTCAGAATGACGCACGGCACAGGGCCACGCCTCTCGCTGCTTGTGACTTTTTTGAGGCCAGGGTTCGAGTCCTGGCTGTGCAATGCAAACCTAATGGGTGGCCTTGTGGGCAAGAAGTCACACTCTCTCAGCCTCAGAGGATGACAGTGGCAAACCCTCTTCTAAAGAAGCTTGCCAAGGACAAAAAATACGCCAGTGTGGGGTAGTGGTTTGAGAATTGGACTAGGAGGACTCTGGGTTCGAATCCTGGCTCGGCCATGGGAACCCCTTGGGTGACCTTGGGCAAGTCACACTCTCTCAGCTTTACAGGATAGCAGTAGCAAATCCCTTCTGAAGAAACCTGCCAAGAAAACCCTGTGACAGGCTCACCATAACTGGGAATAATAATAATAATAATAATAATAATAATAATAATTTAATTATAGCCCACCTCTCCCTACGGATTGAGGCGAGTTACAACAAACAGAATAATAGTAAAATACAATATACAGTTAAAATTCACATTTCTAATTAATCCCCAACTCCAGCAACTGGAAGGCACACAACAGCCACAAAGGCCATAATCAATGCAGAGAGTGGGTGGCCCTAAAGGAGCAATAAGGAGACAGGGGCCTGGCGTGGCTTAGTTCCAAGAGGGAAATGCGCCTGTCCCTTTTTAATGCACTCTTCTGTTGTTAGTGCTGGGAGATAATGAACCTCTGAGCTGAGGGAGACAGATATAACTGGGCATCTGAATTCAGTGGTTAAATGTTGAAGTGGGAGCCCTTTCCAGGATCCCAGCTGTCGCATCGTACGCAGGGAGAGTCCAAAAATATAGGAACTGTGTAGGTCTAACAAAATTTCTAAGTGTTTTCATTTCCACAAAGAGCAGGTCTACTGTAAAGCTAATAGGTCATGCCAACTCAAGACAAGACCTACAACAGGGATACACTCTGCCCTCCATATCTACATATTTTTCCCCATGGATTCAACAATCCACACCTTGAAAATATCAATGTGTGTGTAAATATATAAATTCCCAAAGGCAAACCTTGGTTTTGCCATTTTGATAAGGAACACCATTTTACTTTGACATTGTATATAATGGGACTTGAGCATCCGTGGATTTTGGTGTCCAAGGAGTGGGTGGTTCTGAAACCAAACTCCTGCGGATGCCAAAGGCCCACTGTAATTTACAGCAATAAATTGTTGCTGGAAATATCCTAGTCTCTTCAGAATAAGAATAGTATTAATTGTGGGTTAATTGTTGTAATATAAGAAAGTGAATTAAACATAAAAGTGCTGGTGGTGGAAGTTTTAGTGGTGGGAGTAGAGATAGTTGCTCAAACAGAGGATAAAACAGACACGTAAGAAGTTAAGGGGATATATATATATATATATGGGAAGAGGAAGCAGGAAATGGGAAAGTGTGAGAAGGGTTGTAGGGAATGGAGTAGGATGAGAAGGAAAGAAGGGAGAAGAGAGAACAGGGATAACGGGTAGGAAGGGTGTTTGAGGGAGAAGGAGGAAGTAGGAGGAGGAAGAAAAGATAAAGGGAAAGGAGGAGTTTATCACACGGGAGGAATTTCTCTTAATTTCGAATGAAAAGAAAGTGGGGCCAGAACGCATTCACGTGAATTCGCTAGTTCAGCAAATTTACGTGAATTCGAATTGCGTTCGAACTGACTTCTCATTGCCCGAAAATAGCTTGCCATTGCCCGAAATTTCGTGTGGTCTATCTCGTAATAACGTTAAACCCCATGATTGCTTTCGGATTTCCATTGGATTATACTTCCAATTTCCCTTGTCTGATAACGTCCATAGAGATCAGATAAAAAGCAGAGGGCGAAAGAAAGAAAGACAAGGAAATGGATGGTACTTAAAAGGATGGAGGAGAGATAGTAGGAAGTATGGATAGAAAGGAACTTTTCTGTTAAATATATTAAAGAGTAGAAATGTATTAGGAAAATAGATGTTGGATAATATATGCATTTAATGTAATGGGCATATAAAGATGTGTGTGTATTTTATGTTTTGTGGTTAAAATAATTTTTTTAATTTTTTTTTTAAAAAACAAAGAAATGTTGGATGGTAGCGTATAATTCTGTTTATTTATCTCAGCTGAAATTTATGATATTTGAATACTCAGAGACAAAAATAATGGAAACTATAATAATATTGTATTGTAAAATAAATAAATAAATAAATAAATAAATAAATATCCTATTCTCATCCAGCAAGGATACATCTGAGTTTCACGTGGTATGGCAGAGGATGACCTTACTAATCATGAAATCATCCCTGCAAGCCCTGGCTTTACTATACCACAAGGTATGTGTGGGAAATTGTGTGCCTCTGAGCCTGCTTAGAGTTTTTCACTTGAAACATTTTAACTATTCTTTAAATCAAAAAAGAGGCTGTTAGAACAGTTATGAAGATGAGTAATTATTAGAACATTTGGCTTTCTGGGTGGTGTTGGACTGTGACTCCTATCAGCCCAAGTCAGAATGGCCAGTGGTCCAGAATAATGGGAATTGTAATTGAGCATCATTAGTTCAGTGAGGCTCCAGAAGGGAGATTTTCATCTAAATTAAAGTGAACATTTAATTTGTAGGGTTAATAAACCATTTTGTAAAAAATTAAAACAGTCGGCCTGCTGTATCCATGGATTCTTTATCCATGGATTCAAGCATCCACAGCTTGATATTCAAATAAATAAATAAATAAATTCCAAAAAGCAAACTTTGATTTTGCCATTTTATATAAGGGATGCCACTTTATTATACCATTGTATTTAATGGGACTTCAGCATCCACATATTTTGATGTCCATGTGGGGTCCTGGAACCAAGACTAGCAGAAGGGTCCACTGTAATTGAATAAATCTTTGTAAGGCCATCTTCTCTCTGGAAAAACTTAAGCCACACTCTTATATGATCACATTTCTGTCTCTGTGACGAGATGCCTTTCCCTTTTGGAATTGATTCAAGAAGAACTTTTTTTATATAAGCTTCCCTATGCAAAACCAGCCTACATACGCAACATTTGGGGGTACAGCTTCTAGCAAAGTTCTGCACATGACCACTGTCTTATTGTGGAAGTGATTAAAGACTAGATACTTTGTTAACTGAGGTATACCTGTATTCCATTGTGTGCTCCTTAATTATTTCATGTGTGTGTGTGTGTGAGAGAGAGAGAGAGAGAGTGTGTGAAAAGAAAAAGTGCAAACATGAGAAAGGATTATAAATGGAAATGATGTCAACTGGACCTCCTCCCTAGTAACATGCCTTCAGCGAGGAGGAATATCCATCAATATCACATGGCTATCAAGTCTTCTTGGTTAGCTCTAATGGATCATCCCTCTACATGCTTGTCTATACTCTCAAAAAAGTCCAGAGCTTTGATGACACAAGATGTCCCTTTGCAGATACTGTAAAAAAAGTGTCATCTAATGCATGCAACATCTCTGGACAGAAAGGGGCTGCAATGAAAGATTTTAATGTGTTGTACACCATTTGGCCCATTGGAACTAACTAATATTAAACACCCCATGATGTCTAATATCTCAGTCTTTCCACTTCTTCAGAAATGTGTTCAAACTTTTGAGGCGTTATACTTGCTAGTCACTAAATCTGTTGTTTCTAGACAACAATATTTGGTTTTC
Source organism: Sceloporus undulatus (assembly GCF_019175285.1). Taxonomy (NCBI): domain Eukaryota; kingdom Metazoa; phylum Chordata; class Lepidosauria; order Squamata; family Phrynosomatidae; genus Sceloporus; species Sceloporus undulatus. The sequence continues at coordinate 321,301,684 of NC_056522.1, read as the reverse complement.
ATCACATTCAGATAGTATCAGATCATGACGTGAGGATATTGCTTAAAGCTATGAGCTTTCCAGCCATCTAGTGCTGTTTGAAATTTGCTCTTGGCCTGTCAAGGCTGCACTGCTGACGCAAGATAGCTTGGTGAAAACAAACAGAATAGATTTCATTTGATAAATCTGTAAGACTGTGCGGGAAATGGAAACAATGTTGCCACGGGGCTTCTCTGTCTATTGTTATCAGGGAAGGAATAATAGGGGCTCAAGGCCCTGAGAGTTTGATGCTGGCTTTTACGGATATTAAAAGATCCTATCTAGACACTACTGAAGTTCCTAGCTCAAACTGTATTTATGGTACTTGGCTAGTGTGGGAGTATCAACCTTGTACATGTGATATCAGAATGTCCTTAAACAAAACCACCAAGCCACAATGTTCACACTACAGAGAAATCATACTATAGTAACAACTACTTTTATGATTACCATCTTCACTGTTCTCATATGAGAGACATACTGGCTGGGAGATTTGGGAAAATATAGTCCAAAAAGAACTTTTCCAGCCCTTGGTATCAGTCAAAACAGCTATATGAAACTTTCAAATTCAGAAGCAGTATGCTCCTGAATACCAGTTGCATATGCCATTGTGGTTTCCCTGATTTGCTTTCGAGTGAAGGGGATTTTTAAAAATCTTTAAAAAGTTCATGAATGAAGTCTTAACAGTAAATTGACTTCAACAGTTTATTTAACGACCCAGTGTCTGGTGGACTCTAGCTTGGTAGCCTAAGTTTACACACTAAGCAAGCAATTAAATCAACTTTATACAGAAATCTCACAAAAACATGCAGTAGCAGCAGTTGAGCATCAAAAGACTGTGACATACATACAAACTCACCAATAAAGAGCAAGTACTATTTCCAGAGTATATACAGTACAGTATGTCATACTAGTTCTTTGCATCTTATTGTGGTGTTTTCTCTGTTATCATGTCAGCAGAACAGATCAAAATGTTTTGGAACTTGGTGCAGAATATAGTATGTTGCATATGTTTAGCTTAATTTGAAATTACTCAGAGCTTAAAAATATTTTGTATGACTAAGCAAACTGTTTCTTTCAAAGTGGATATATCTCATTTAGACCTTATGGTCACCATCTGACTTTCCCTCTTCATGGGCTTCCCAGATATTTCTGGTGGCTTACTGGAAGAAACAAAATGCTGGACTGGAGGGATGTTTAATCCAGCAGAGCAGTTGTCAAATATCTATGAGAGAATGTTAATTGTCATTTTACTGTACATTTTAGGCAACTTGGTTTCCTACAAATGCTTTACAAAAAGGCAGCAACACAAAAGAGCTAACGCTTGCAATATAGAGACAAATCTTATATATTAGGGTGGGGGAGAGGGAGAGACAAAGAGAGGAGGGGGAGGAATAAGGAAAGCTAAAGCTCAGAATGAGCTGAGATTATCTTGGCAAGCAAGGAGAGGAAAATGTGTGTGTATGAGAACGGTATAAGGAAAGCTAAAACTTAAAATGAGCTGAGACTAGCTTGGCAAACAAAAAGCAACAAAACGTCCCCCCCAGATATATTTGAGGCAAGAGAATGCTCAAGACAGGAGGGATGCTGTTCAGTAAGGATGGTAAAAGACTAACAAGGTACAAGGTGTTGGTGATTACCTTCAAAGCCCTACATGGCTTGGGTCCAGAATACTTAAGAGATCGCCTACTTCCATACTGTCCGTCCCACACTCTAAGGTCCTCGGGGAAGAATCTACTTCAGCCAATAAAATCTAGGCTAAGTTCAGTCACCCAGAGGGCCTTTTCCATCACAGCTCCGAAGCTATGAAATGACCTGCCGAAGGAGATCCGTGACATTTCTACTCTTACAGCCTTTAAGAAGGCTCTTAAGACGGATCTCTTCCGGCAGGCCTTCCCTACCTAGTTCTACTCCCCATTTACTGTGACTTATGTCACTCTGTCCACCAATTCTTCTCTTAAATTTAATGAGAAGAATTAAATTAAAATTAATTAAAATAAAATCCTTCCCTCAAGAAGAAGAGCCCTCCCTTCATGACATCATCATCAGACCTGGGAGGGAGTGAAAAAGAGAGGCCCAACTTCCATCAGGCCTAACTGTGAATGTACTCACTTTGCTCTCTTTAATTTTATTGTATTTTATTTATTGTATTGTATTTTATTTTCTTTATTTTTACTGTTGTAACCCGCCTGGATTCCTTGTGATTGGGCGGGCTATAAATAAATCATTATTATTATTATTATTATTATTATTACACATCACAAAATGAAAAGGCAGAACTACTTAAGACCTTTTTGCTTCAGTTTTCTCCCAAAAAGATAATGGTGCTTCCATGAAGCAGCAGAGACCTTGGCAAAGGGTCTGAATTGATAGGAATCACCTAGCTAACCTAAATGAGTTCAAATCTGCAGAGCTAGAACTGCATCCCAGAGTAATGGAAGAATATTGTGATGAAGATTTCATTGTGTTCTTCAGTGGCCCCGTTGTGTCTATAGTTCTACAGATGCTCACCACCTTAATACACTATTAGAAGTGCTAATAGACTTGATCTCTCAGACTTACAACCCATTTTGACACACCTAGAATTGTGGCAAGGTTTTTAGATCATGTGTGACTACTAAAATGGCTTAAAATACTTCATTTCAAAATTTTCCTGAAATTGACAACTGTGAAAAAGTTTGTATTTATGCTGTCCATCATGAATAAAGAGGAATAAAGGAACAGCTATACTAAGTCAGATTATTGATCTATCAATCCAGTAACAACTATTTTAATTAAAATTTATTAATACGTTCTGAAACAAAGCATGACAACAAACAGTACACCAAAACAACAATAAATAAAGACAATAACCCAGATAAAGCCCTGAAAATTATAGATAAAAGGTATATTCAGGGATCCTGAAAGACATCTTTCCATAAAAATTTAGCTAAAATTGGGGAATATCTACAGACTAAATCATGTTTTAACTATTAAGATCAGAAACTACTCTCCAGAACATAGCAGATTGCTTTCCAGAAACATACTTTCCAGAAACATTTCCACCAGAGATGCAAAGAATTAAAACTGGGTCTTTCCTAATTTTGAATAGTTACCATTAATATCCCCACTACTTGCTCCTATGCCCTTCTGCAGTAAAAAAATACATGTATACATATACAGTCAGTTGTATCTTGTGTCTGACTCTTTCATAGTTCTTAAGACTATAAAGCACTTAAGACACTTGAAACTTGGCATGGATATTGACTAAACTCTGGTGAGTTGCAAATTAAAAATATTATTTGTGTGTGTGTTGTGGCCTTTAAATCGTTTCTGATTATGATGATCCTAAGGTGAGCCTGTCACACATTCTTCTTGGTGAGAAGCCATTGCCTTCCTCTGAGGCTAAGAGCATGTGACTTACTCAAGACCACCCAGTGGGCAGGATTGATGTTAGTTTATTAGATTCTCTCTGTTCTTCCATCTTCAGTTGTATATGTGGCTCACTTCCCCAAACATCAGAGATAAAGCTCTAGATAGGCTTGGAATAATAATTTTTCCAAAGGAGATCTAGGGTGAAATTTTGCTTCCCTTTGAAGTCCCACTCAAAAAAGTTGAAAGACAGAGGAAGAAAAAGAGAGAAAGACCTGCTGCCTAGTAAGGGATGGAGTAAGGAAGAATGAATAGAGGGAAAGGCAGGGTAGAGAGAAAGATCAAGAAGAAGGAGAAAATCAGTTAAAGAGAAGAGAGTGTGCTTGAATGGAGTGGAGACTAGCAAATTTCTAATCCTTGCAAACCTGAGTACTCTACTGCTGAATAATACCAAAAATCCTTGATAGACTGACCAGTTCCTCTTGCTTTGGATTTGATTTATAGTTAGTAATTGGATTAGTATAAAATGTTATTTATTGGATCTTTCTCTCATAGTATTCTACTGAGAACCCAGAAGTTTCTTATTTTAGATATTATTTCTTCCTGCTAACAGGAAAGTTCTTAATTCTTTAGTCATGACTTCAAAATGAAAACCATTGTCCCATCATGAAAACAAGGCCATGACTTCATTACATGGAGCAGGATCAAAGGAGGTAGACTGTGGCAAGGTATTATTCCAAGCCAAGGTCATCTTAAACAATTAAGAAGAATATTAGAAAGGAAATGTAATTACATTTGATGTGCCCTAGTTTTAGTAAAATTGGATGTTTTGAAATCCTATAACTTTTATGTAGCAGGAGCTGATGACACACATATTTGCAAGTTTATTTTTACTGAAGCTTCAACATATGTCTGGATCTTTTGTCTTGTAAGAATATATTAAACTCCAATAAAATGCCTGTGGCTAAAAGTTTGTGCAAATACAAAGGAAATTATACGACCCACCCCTCCAACCCAGAAAGAGTGGACATAGGCAAAGTACAAAATATATGGTGGCGATCTTGCATCAGGAGATTCTTTTTTTATCACATGGTTAAGTCTTCCAATGCTACCCAACCCAAACTCACTTTGCAAGCAGCACAATCCCCTGTCCCAACATGGCCATTTTCCAGCTATTTTTGTGTTACTCGATGCACTGCAATAGGCGTCAACCAAGACCTTCAGCAGTTCTTGTGGTGTTTCCACTACAAGAAAATAGCTGGACCCATTCCCACTCACCCCCCTGCTCTTCAACATGGAAATGCTTCCTTGGGGTGGGCTTACTGAGTATTAGTTTTTAGAGTGGTTGGTTGTTCTGTGGTCAGAACAGAATGATTTCCACACAGTCATACAAGTGAGTTGTGATGGCTTAAGTCCAGCTTATGCCATTGTAATTCACTAATAGGATATCTGACAAGTATTTTTGTAATTCTAAATATGAACTACAAATTTCAAGTACAAAATACAAACTCCAGGATTATAATGGCAACAATGCACATGATACTTCACTATGGCAGATCCTGGACAAGAGGGTTTAGCACTAAGGAGATTTTCAGATAGGGAAAAAAGCCAAGAGTAAAAGGCATCCTCCTGGCATAATCGCACAATCATGCTGAAGATTTTCAGATGACATCATGCTCATCCAGGACTTATCCGGTGAAGATCCAGGAATGCTCCAGCAACAAACCATTCATGGGACTGAATAGTTTGTTACTGGAGCATTCCTGGATCTTCACTGGATAAGTCCTGGATGAGAGCAATGTGTCTGAAAATCTTTTTCATTATTTTTACCATCTTCAGTGCGATTGTGCAATTATGCCAGGAGTATGCCTTTTACTCCTGGCTTTTTTCCCCATCTGAACATCTCCAACAAATTTGACATGAGGGGAAAAGAGGAAGAAGCAGGGTAGGAGAGTTGACACAGTAGTAGTAAATAGAGAAAGACTCAACTAGAGTTTAGCAATGTTACATTTTGGACTACAGCTTCCACAATCCCCTAATGAGCATGGACAGTGGCCAAATAATCAACATTATTTCAACTATATATGATGTTCTTAGGAGTCTGCCTACAACTTTCTTGCTACACCGGGAAAAACTGGGTGATTAACCCATCAAAATCGTGCAACTGAAATTAAAATGAAATTAAAATGTGATTAATACAAGAGCCATTACCCCATTAATAACCAGGGAATAACTAGGGAGTTTAGTCGCACTCGCAGTAAGAATGAGGACTAAGAGGCAGCACCAAACCATTCATGGAAAAATGAGATATATTTCAAAGCAGATGAATAAAGATCCAGTGTTGAAACATTAGATTCTTAAGATTTCTGAAAAACCCCAAAGTATAATATTTTGACATAATGCCAGAAGTTCTTTGTCAAAAATTAATCCAAATGACAAAATTTCAATAATCAATATTTGTTGTTTTTGTGTGCCTTCAAGTGTTGATTTATGGCTGGCCTTTCACAGGGTTTTCTTGGAAAGATTTACAATAAGAAGAGGTTTGCCATTACCTTCCTCTTAGGCTGGGAAAATGAGACTTGCCCAAAATTGCCATGATGAACAGGGATTTAAACATTGGTCTCTAAGAGTCCTAATCTAACCCTCAAACCACTGCACCATGCTGGCTCTCCCATGATCCATATAACATCCAGGAACAATATGAATCCTGACATTTCCCTGTCTTATAATCATAGAAGTATGGTGTGAAGTTGAAGGCTTTCAAGGCCGGCATCCATCGTTTTTTGTACTTTTGGGGGGCTATGTGGCCATGTTCTAGAAAGAATTTATTCCTGACGTTTTGCCAGAATCTGTAGATGCCAGCCAGAGATGCTGGCGAAACGTCAGGAATAAACTCTTCTGGAATATGGCCACGTAGCCTGAAAAGCCCATGGAAAAACTATAGAAGCATAGTACTGTATTGGAAGGGCCATCAAAGCTCATGTAACCAATTCCTTGCTGCTGGCGCAGGAAATTCAAAGCTAAAGCATCAGAAGGCCATCCAAATGCTACATAAAAATGCCCATCAGACTAAAGCCCATCATCGTCCGATGTAGTTAGTTTCACTAAAAAACAACTCTTCCTAACTATCAGCATGTTTGTCCTAAAGTTTACATGAAAACTCTCTCTTTTTCCTTTCTCTTTGGAATTTGAATCCATTAGTTTGCCTATACCATTTGGAGCAGCAGAAAATAAACTCTTGGTTGAGCACTTAGCATGTTCCAGACATTCAGAAGATTAGAGACCAAGCTTTAAATCCCTGTTCATCCATGGAAATCTCGGGCAAGTCTCATTTTCCCAGCCTAAGATGTTTTTAAACATGAGGGATGCTGTTCAGAGATCCACATAAAATGCCAATGACTGAGAAATCTGACAGCATCCGACAACACTTTTGTGTTAAATGTAAAATCTGAAAGCATCTGACAACACAATAGTCTGCTTCCTTGAGGAATGAATGCTCCAGCTAAAAGACAACCAACATTGCATTCAGCTGTCACTGTGGATATTCAAATGCTGAAGCAAACAAGGGTAACTCTCACATTCACTCCATGCTGTTGAGTTTTGAGAAACGTCAACATTGGTCTAAAACATAGTGCAGAAATAATCCAGTTTGAGACCACTATTTCTGCACCATTGTTTCTGCAGAGTGTTTTGGACCTAGAACACAGAGCAATGGATGCAAGCTCCAGGAAAAGGGATTCCACCTAAACATTAGGAGGAACCTCCTGACAGTAAGGGCTGTTTGGCAGTGGAACATACTGCCCTTTGCAGAGTGGTAGTGTCTCCTTCCTTGGAAGTCTTTAAACAGAGGCTGGATGGCCATGTTTCGGGGATGCTTTGATTGAGAGTTCCTGCATGGCAGAATGGGGTTGGACTGTGTGGCCCTTGGGGTCTCTTCCAACACTATGATTCTAGATGTCCTAATCTCAAAGGAGGACAAGGCACTGAAAATATAGGCCATTCTAGACCAAATACACATGCACACACATACATGTGCATAGGCTGGCCCCCCTCAATTGGTTACCTCCTCCATTTTTCTTGAACGGCCAATATATTCATGCTTCTTAGTCCTGCTCAAAATGGAGGACATTATGGAATTCCTCCTGGACAGAAAGCTGAAAGATAGGACATGACCAGATAAAAGCCACAAGCACTCATCTAGAAACGTAAACCCATGCTTCTTAGCCCTACTCAAAATGGAGGCCATTTGGGGAAATTCCTCCTTGGACAGAAGGCTGAAATGCAGGTACCCTCCTGGAAAAGGAGGACCAAGCACCACACTCTCATAGTGCTGCTATTCCACTTTGACTGCTCTGGCTGCCTCCTGCTGCATTCTGGGGCTTGTAGTTCAGAGGGGCTTAAGAGCTCTCTGGCTGAGAACTCCAAATGCCCCTCTTTAAACTCCAAATCCCAGAATGCAACAGGAGGCAGCCAGAGCAGCTGAAGAGTGTAGAGGAGTTAATCTAGCTGCAGCCCTCCTCGCTTCCCCTCCACCACAAAATGTCTCCCCCTGGGGCCAGTATTATTCCTCTATCAGCCCCGCCCCCAGAATCCCTCTTCACTGATTGGCTGCTTCTAGAGTGGGCGTGGCTCGGGATTGGCAGGAGGCGTCACTGGCGGAACTGGGCTGGAGAAAACAAGGCGCTGGAGTGGAGCTGGAGCTGGCAGAGTGCTCAGGGACCATGCCTTACCTCCTCATCAGCACCCAGATCCGCATGGTGAGCAGCCGGGGAAGAAGGGAGGGTTCCTGCTGCTGGGCTTCAGCCCATTGGCCCTGGTGCCTAAGAAGGAAACAGCCTGTGCTTGGCTCTACTTTTTGGCTGCATCCGCACTGGGGAAATAATGCGGGTTAATACCGCATTACTTCCCCAGTGCAGATGAATCTGTCATGGGGTATTTCTTGGCCAGTGTTTTAATACTATTCTAGCTTAATTCTGTTTTTATATTCATTTTTGTATGTTTATAATTAGTTGTTTTATCATCTGTAAACTGCTTTGTGGGGGGGAGAAGGGCTGATTAATAATAATAATAATAATAATAATAATAATAATAATAGTTTCTTCATAGGGGGTTTGCCATTGCCACCCTCTGAGGCTGAGAGAGTGTGACTTACCCAAGGTCACCCCCATTGGGTTTCCATGGCAGGATTCGAACTCTGGACTCCAGAGTCATAGTCCAACACTCCTCTATGGCCTACTGACCCAGTCTTTGCTTTTCTTTCTGCACCTAGTTGCCAAATGTCTCTCAAGGCACTCTGTGTGTTGCTTTGCTGGCATTTAAACCCAGCTAGATGCTTTCCACACTGCAGAAATAATCCAGTTTGACACCACATTAACTGCTATGGCTCAAGGCTATGGGATCCTGGGAATTGTAGTTTGTTGCAGCACCAGCTCTCACACCACAACAAACTGCAATCCCCCATGATTCCATAGCCTTGAGCCATAGCAGTTAAAGTGGTATCAAACTGGATTATTTCTGCAGTGTGGATGCAGCCTGAGTTTCATTGTTTTCCTGTCTTGTCAACACTGATGCTTGATTCTTTCTGGGTTTAGAGCAGAATTAGAGCTCTGTGACACCACTTTTAACTATCATGGCTGCATCCTATGCCATTTTAAATGTAATGTTTTAATATTAGTATTACTTTATTTTTGTTTATTACAATTGTAAACTGCCTTGAGTCCCATTTCGGGGAGAAAAGCGAGATATAAATCCCATAAATAAATAAATAAATAAAATCCTGGGGCAGAGATGTATGTTCATTTGGGGAGGCACTAGAGCTCTCTGGCTGCTTCCTCCCTAAACTTCAAATCCCAGGATTCTGTAGGATGCAATGGTGGCAGTGAAAGTGGAATCATGGTGCTATAATTGCACTGTGTGAAAGGGCCTTGGGGTAACAGCACAATGAGCAGATGCTGGACTGCTGTCTGAGGTCCAAAACACACTGTAGAAATAATCCAATTTGAGATTTAATTGCTCTGTCTCAATGCTGTAGTTTTGTGTGACATTTAGCCTTCACTGTCAGAGAGCTCTGGTGCCACAATAAACTACAATTCCCAAGATTCCCTAGCACTGAGCCAGGGAAGTTAAAGCGGTCACAAACTGGGTTATTTCTGCAGTGTGTTTTGGAGCTATGTCCAGGAAATGCCATAGCGGGTGGACCAGCCCCCTTGGTCCTCCAGTGACAGAGATGGATCTAGGATGCTCCCACAAGCTATGCACCTGCTTTTCCAAGGGAGTGTGACTCCATCCAGGGCAGGGACCTTTTCCGTTTCCTAGACCTGAACATCACCAGTCCAGGCACTTCCCAGCATCTGCTGACTGAAATGACAACAAAAGGTACAGCTCTGTCTATCTGGTCAAATACAATGAAGATTGCAAGTAACAAACTAGAGAGCCTTCAAAGAAATCCATGATTATTTAAATCTGCAGTCAGGGAAAACAACATAAAATGCTTTTATAGATCAGATTAATGAAAGGAAGTACCAATGTAAACTATGAAGCAAACTGAAACTATGTTAAATGCATTTGCAAGAAGCAATTTTTAGACTATTAGAATATGTTTTATGAGACAACTTTTCAAAAGTAAAAACTGTTTTTCCTTTTGTATTATTTGTTATTATAAAAATAAAGGTGGTGGGAAAGGTAGAGTTCATTCATCAGTCTAAGGGCAGTCTGTCTCTAAATACTATTCTGGAACTGGCTTAGTACATAAGAGTGCTTCCATCCTGCTGAACTGGTGAGTAGGGCATCATGATCAACAGTATTAAAAGCCACTGAGACTGCATCCATACTGCAGAAATAAACCAGATTGATGCCACTTTAACTGTCATGGCTCAGTGTTATGGAATTTTGGGAATCGTAACTTTGTGAGACATTCAAGCTTCTCTGTCAGAGAGCTCTGGTGCCACAACAAATTACAATTACCAGAATTCCATAGCATTGAGTTAAGATGGTGTCAACCTGGATCGTTTCTGTCAGTGCAGATGCAGCCTAAGAGGTCCTAACAGGATAGCTTGTCTTTTGCCTGGAATAGGTCATCAGTGGAAGTAGCTAAGGCTATTTTTGTATCAAACTGAAACCAGACTGAAAAGGGTCCGGATAATCTGTATCCTCCAAGAGGGTCTGACGTTGTCCAGCTACCACATGGTCAAGCACTTTGCTCCAGAAGGAGACATTAGCAATGGGGTGGTAGTTCTCATATACCTATGGGTCTAAGGGTGCCTTCTTAAAGAGGAAGCATGCTATAGCACATTTCAAAGTGGCATGTGCCACCCACTGACTGAGTACGGCAGTGACCACCCCTTCAGCCTGCCCAGTCAGTCCATCTGTACTAGATCTTACCAGCCTGGATGAACCAAGGGGTCAAGTTTACATGTGGGATGAATTGATTAATGTATTGTTCACATCATCCGGCTGAAACTAATCCCAACAGACTTAACCAAATGAGCCACTTGGAGGCTTTCCCCAGACTCTATAATAACTGGAGTATCATGTTCTGAGTAAATTTAAGCAACTTTTCCTTTGAAATGCTTAGCACATTTATCACAGCAGATGACTGCTCCTTCTCTCTCTGACCATCCTCACAACAGGATCTTCCTCACCAGTGTGAACTCTTGGATAGATGTCAAGGATGCAATAGCAGAAGCACAGTATAACTTTTTTTTGCCAACCCCATTGCTGCATAATAGGTAAAATCAAGAGTCTTCATCAATCTTAATTTGTATTTGCTCCATGACTAATGCCACCTGCGCTCTAGCTATTTATTGTCCAGCATGTTCCATTGCCAGCTGGACAACAACTCTCATGATCCATAGTTAGCATAGCCAACTGTGAAAGCAAAGGTAGCTAGCTTTAAAGCTGGGATGAAAAATTATGGCCTTTGTTGGACTACGGCTCCAGTGATAGCCAACATAGCGAGGGAGGTTGAGATTTGCAGTCCAGAAACATCTAAAGGGTTGAAGTTTTCAATCGTGCTTTAAGAAGTGAAAATGGATTCACTAAAACAAAACAAAACTGAATTCTGTTCCCTTTGTCACTTACCCTTCTATGGCCATCTCTGCATGGGCCAGGATAATCCGGGGGCAGCCCAGAATATCCTGACCCCACAGCTGTCCCAACATGCCTATTACTTGGTCCTCCATTCCTGTACCATGATAGCTGTTTGCATCAGTGTCCCACTGAGCTGCCAAGCATGTCTGTCACTGCTTGTAACAGACATTATAGTGTTACTGTCTTTGCAAAATCAGCCATAACAGTGTTTTGTCTGGATATGTACAGATGGTCTATTCTTTTTCACAGCCCTGTTTCACAACTGTATTGCTAAACTGTTACTGTCTTCTCCAGCTGTGATTTCAGAATTGAAATTAGTGCTTGGCTAATTGTATTGGCCTTGCATGATCTTTGAATGCTTGTTTCCATGCCATGAGTATAATTATATCCTTATGCACTTTTCTGCAGAGCAATACATTAACATTTTTTTAAAAAATGAAAAATTAGGCTTATATACATATGCACACATATACTTTTGTTCCCTGGTAGGAAATGTTTTTTTTAATTTGTATTTTGTTTTTGCAAAAATCATACTAATAAAAGAGAAAGCAGGCAAATTTTAAAAAAGGAAAAATGAAAAATAGACCAACAGTGAATATGTCGTGAGTGATGCTTTCAAGAGGCAGGCAAATATCCAAACTAGCATCCATACAAAACTGTATGATATGTGTTGTACCTTTGAAAGGGTTGGGAAATCTTCAGTCATTGATTAATAGAAGATGTATTGTATGACAAATTTACATGTGTTACATGCTGTATACTAGCATCATTTTTATGCTGGGACAGGTAAGTTAAGAGTTAGGAACTTAATAGTGTTTAGTTCATTGTTCTGCATATTTTGTGTGAAGATCAGCTTTAGTAATTTTGGCAAAGGGATTTAGGGCTTCTGCAGACCTGTTGTACTGCTTTTGGAGGAGAAATGGCTATATCATCTCGTCCATTCTCTGCATCTCTAGAATATTGCAAATATAGAAAAAACTCTGCTAGACAGCCCAGACTGCCAAACTGTCTGGAAATCATGATTAAAGTGAGGTGATGGGGATAACACAGAAAGTGTTAACTAAGTGATGAGAGAGGAGTTGAGGAAACATGCTCATGAAGAGTATTAAGGTAATTCGGATGAATGAAAACAGGTAGTTTCACTCTGCAAGGCAGAGCAAATGAAATGGCAAAATGATCCTTAAAAATCAATCTAAAAAATTCTGATAGATAGGTAAAATCTTTTGCTTTCAGTTATTCTGCTCTTCCAACTTTGACTTCTGTGTCTCTGTGTGATACACTTCATGTTGAAGTAAACTTTAAAGAGAGCTTTACCTAATTAAAAGAAAGTTTAATTGAGTCATTATTCACTATGGGAAGAGGTGGCAGAGGAACTTCTCTGCTTTGACACCCTGCTTGTGGAATGATCATCCCTTTGAGGCCCAGCCAACATTGGCTGCATTCCACCACCAAGTTCAAACAAACCTTTTTATTAAAGCTATTAGGCCTTAATTGAGTTCTTCCAAAATGTACATGTGTTTTAAACTGATTTAATCTTTTAATCTTTTCTAATGTCAAATTATTCAATATGTTTCAGTCTATTTAAATTATTTAGTTGGTTTCAGTTTCAAATTCTTTAAAGCTGTATTTGTATCCTGTCATTAGATAGATAGATAGATAGATAGATAGATAGATAGTAGTGACAACAACAACAAAACCACAAATCAAGTGGTTTAGATGCCTGGCAGAGTTAATAATAATCGTTGTTGTTGTTGTTGCAATGTTCTTTCCGGGACTACTTCCAAGAAATACGAAAAAGAGCCAGATTTCAGAGACCTTGGAGCATAACAAAAGCCACTTCCCCTGTAATAGGACAAATGTATGAATACGCATCTATTTGTCACTCTGTTGAAAAAATTTCAAAGCATGCAGTTTCTTTATATCTGTCAAACTCAAGGATGTGCAAAATTTCTGGGCAAACAGTTCTTCCAGCACTTTTGTGCCTTTTCCTAAGAGACTCAGGGAACTGTACAAATTCAGTACAGATTCATTACTGGACAAATCAACAAGAAACTGTAGCTGCAATGAACATGTTTTCACCAGACAAAAAGTCTGCAATGTCTGTCACAGCTTGTATCCTTGTTATTTTATTTAGAACACTTATGCCACACTATTATAAGAAACGTCAAAGTAATTCACTGTGTTAAAAAGTTCTTAAAACCAATCCAGAGTACAGAAATCAGAAACCATAAAATGTGGCATGAAACACACAGATGACTATTGATATGTGTCAGTAGTGAGACACTGGGCCAGCATGGCATAGTGATTTGAGTGTTGGACTAGGAGACTGGAGACCAGGGTTTGAATACCAGCTCAGCCATATAAAATGCACTGGGTGATCCTGGGGACGTACACTCTCTCCAGCCTCAGGGATGACAAACACCTTCTGCAAAAACTTGCAAGAAAAACCTATGATAGGGCCCCCTTAGGGTCGCCATAATTGGAAATGACTCGAGGCACACATAACAAGCGAGGGGCTTCTTGAAAAAAAGGTGCTTGTTCCTCATAACCATTGGAAACACAGTACTGTTTGGTGCCCATCAATAATGGGGGGAGCCATTCCAGAGGGTTGGTGCCACCATAAGGAAGGACTGCTTTCTGTGTTGCTTTCAGGTTACATTAATAAGTCACAACACAGTCAATAGGCCTTTTCTACAGATGTTGAACACTTGAACTTCACTTTACAAAGCCTATGCACAGAATCTGGAACCTTACTTATGTTGAACTTCTGAATTTTTCAGAACCCCTGCCAGTATGGCCAATTCTAGGGATTCTGGGAGGTGTAGTCCAAAGAAATTTCTGCTAAGTTCTGATGGAGAGAAGAGTACATGCTCTGTATGTAAAAACAACAACTTTGACTCTTTGCAATGCATATACACAGAGTTGGAAAAGGCATATTTTTAGAAACTTCCCACCCAACATGGTGCCAGTGCAAAGCTGTGGCTATGCTGGCTGGGGCATTCTGGGGCTGTAGTCCAAAAGATCTTCCAAGTTCTCTGTATGCAGTGGTTGTGCGTAGGTGTAATTATATATTTGTTTATAGCAGGGACGGGCCCCATGGGAGTATCATTTTTGGCTCCCTCCAATCCTACTCATGATGCACGTGTTGTCATTTCCAAGAACTGGAAATGATGTTCCAGTCACCCTTGGTCTATTCATAAATCCATAGTGTAATTTTGAGTTTTTTCTTTCCTGGCTAAAATAATGTAGGGTGCACACATAAAGTAATTGGGGGGATTTGGGGAATGAAAATGTTTTGGGGATTGGGGTTTTCAGCCTCCTCCCCCCCCAAGGGCCTCATGGTAGTTCTCCACATATAAACATGGGATGCTGATTTCCCTGCAATTCTCCAAATGATCTCTAGGTCAGGGGTATGCAACCTGCGACCCTTGGGCCAGATGCGGCCGGCAAGGCCTGGGACCGGCCCCAGCCTGGTCCTGCCGCCGATTGCCGCCGGGGCCTTTGGGGTGCAATTGTCTATAGAAGCCTCAGAAACATGCATTTATTACATTTTTTAAAAATCAGCAAATTTTTTCACATGTCCTCCATTTTTTTTAAAAAAGTGTTCCATTTGAAAATTTTGTCCTAAATTTGTCCTGGTTATTATATAATTAATTTTTTTAAAAAATATTTAATTATTATTTTTTGGCTTGGCCCCCAGTTGTCTGAGGGACAACAACCCGGCCCCCCGGCTCAAAAGGTTGCCTACCCGTGCTCTAGGTATTTTGAACTAAAAGCTAAGATAATGGGTGTACAGTAGTTTTGGAATCTCGGTGGTCTTGTTTAACCTGTAGAAGGAGTCTTGCAGAGCATTTTGTTCCAGGTGGTCGTCCTTCCTCTGTCTTGAGCCTTCTGGCTGCAGCATCATACTCTAAGCAAGCAAGTTTGCTGTTAGTTTTCATGAATCATAGATTTTCCACTACTGCTCTTAAGAGGTACTATTCCGTGTGACTCCTCTCGCAGCCTCCTGTTGATGCGGATTGCAGTTTAAGGAGCTGAACTTCTCTGCTGGAATTCTAAATACCCCTCCTTAAAACTGCCATCCCAGCATGCAACAGGAGGCAGCTAGAGGAGTCACACTGGGATAGTTCCTTTTAAAGCTCGTCTGATAAACAACCATAGAATAATAGAATTGGAAGAGACCGCAAGGGCCATCCAGTCCAACCCCCTGCCATGCAGGAATCCCATCAAATTCATCTTCGACAGATGGACTCTACCTCTGTTTTAAGAACCTCCAAGAAGGAGACTCACTACACTCCGAGGGAGTTTGTTCCACCAGTCGAACAGCCCTTTCTGTCAGGAAGTTCTTCCTAATTTGAGGTGGAATCTCTTTTCTTGTAGCTTGCATCCATTGCTCCGGGTCCTAGTCTCTGGAGCAAGTGAAAACAGTCCGTCCCTCCTCAGTATGGCATCCCTTAAGTATTTAAACAGGGGTATCATATCACCTCTTAACTTTCTTCTCCAGGCTAAACACCCCCAGCTCCTTAATTCGTTCCTCATAGGACATTGTTTTAGCCATTTTACTTGCCTCCTTTGGACACGTTCCAGTTTTTCAACATCCTTTTTGAATTGTTGTGCCCAGAACTGGACACAATATTCCACGTGGGGCCTGACCAAACGCAGAATAGGTGGCACTATTACTTCCCTTGATCTAGATACAATACTCTTTGATGCAGCCTAAAATTGCATTGCCTTTTTAGCTGCCGCATCACACTGTTGACTCATGTTCAGCTGTGTGGTCTACTTGGACTCCCCAGATCCCTTTCACACGTAGTCTCATTCAGCCATGTGTCTCCATCCTATACTTGTGCATTTTATTTTTCCGCCCTAAGTGCAGTACCTTGCATTTCTCCCTGTTGAAGTTCATTTTGTAGCTGTGGCCCAACTTTTAGTTTATTCATGTCATCTTGAATGTTGATCCTGTCCTCTGGAGTGTTAGCTACTCCTCCTAATTGTTGTGTCATCTGCTATTTGATAAGAATGCTTCCAATTCTGTCATCCAAATCATTGATAAAGATGTTGAATAGCACTGGGCCAGAACAGAACCCTGCACAACTATTCTGTCTTCTTCTTCTTTACTTTTTGATCACTTATTTTTTATTTTGCTTTTTCTCCGTGCTTACATATTATGTTACTTTCCTCAACCCAGCTGGCTAAAACATTATTCAAGCAACAATAATATAAAATACAATGCCAAACTAAAAGAAAAGCCAATTAGCTCAAAATAAGAGCAGGGGCCACACAATATAGCCACCCAATCAATTATTGAATAGTGCCTTGAATTGGCACCAAAAAGACAATGAAGCTGAAACCTTGGATTTTTATTCATGGAATGCATCTATGGCTGCGTCCACACTAGAAAAGTAATCCAGTCTGACACTGCTTTAACTACCATGGCTAAGCTATGGAATTCTAGGAACTGTAGTTTTCTGGGACATTTGGCCTTCTTTTCAGAGAGCTCTGGTGCCACAACAAACTAGAGTTCCCAGATCCTACAACACTGAACTGTGGCAGTTAAAGTGGTGCAACTGGATTATTTTGCGGTGTGGGTGGCCTCTAGTAGCTGTATAACATTTGCCTATCTGATCATTATGTCTTCAAGGTGGCTCCATACACTGCATTCAAACATATAATCTGGATGTACAACATGGACATCTGTGGCAATATTATCATTATTTAGGTGGTGTGCTACAGTGACATGCCAAACTAAGTCTTGATGTATCAATGCTTTTATGAACACTTTCCAAGACAAATAACTAGTGCAAAAACTTCTTCCAACTATAGTTTAGACCAGTCTTCCCCAGCATTGTTCCCATGATTCCCAGGCAACATGGACACTTGTTTGGAGAAGCCTAGCTCGAAAAATGTTCAGTTTTCCAGATGTTGCTGGATGTCAACTTTCTCAGGCATAGCCAGCATTGTCATTGCTGAGTGATCATGAGAGTTAGTCCACAAAAATGGGAGGACCACCTGTTCCCCAACCCTGCTGGACAGAATGAATGTTCTGATGCTGCATAGTTTTGCTATGGAACTATATCTTTCTCTCTGCAGGAAGTTGGACCCACGATGGTTGGGGATGAGGCATTCTGATCCAAACTTGATGCACTATCTTGGGGCCACAAAAAGAAATATGCTAGGAATCATTTGTAAGTATTTCTGTGCCTTTTGATCTCCCTTTCTGCATCTTCTTTCATTCTTTTCTCCTTTTCTACACATTTTTGTAGTATAAGGCTGCTGCTATTATCAATTCATCATCATCATCATTTCTATCCTGCCTTCCTCCCAATAGTAGGACTCAAGGCAGCTTACAACATATTTTAAAACAATACAGATTAAAAACTATACAAAAGTACCAATAAAAGTATAAATGTACATGTTATTTAAATGACAAACAATATGTAAAAAACAATAAAATTTATTAAAAGACTATGTATAAACTGTAAAACAGCACACCATTAAAAGCTTATCCTCTTAGTTTCTAAAAGTCTGAGGGCATACAAATGTTTTCACTTGCTGGTGGAAGGAGAGTAAAGAAGGAGCCGTCCTGGCCTCTCAAGGGAGGAAGTTCTAAAGTCTGGGAGCTGCCACTAAGAAAGTCCTCTCCCTTGTTCCCAGCAAATAAGCCTGAGAAGGTGGTGGGTCAGAGAAAAGGGCTTCTCCAGAAGATCTTAGAGCTCTAAAGGGTTGATAAAGGGAGGTTCTGTCCTGTCATCCACTCTTTTGATTTAATATATGTACTGCCTAACCTCTCCCCACAAACACTTGATGGCTGATTCATACATCCATGTTTATTATTGGATGACTACACATATCACATGATACCTTGAGTGTCTAAGCAGAACCATCACAGTTGCTTTGGGTAAAATGTCTATACCACCTGCCAAACAAGCTTTTTCAGGCTGCATCTGCACTGCAGAAATAATAAATAAATAAATAAATAAATCTTTTATTTTTATCCCGCTTTTCTGTAATAAAACAATGAAAGTGGCAAACAAACAAGTTAAAACATCCACATACAATATTACATCACAACATCCCCCCCTTAAAAAAAGAATTAAACATAATACATTTAAAATAGAGTATTAAAATATCTATTAATAATGAACATAACATGGATAGTGTGGTAGCATAGTACATGGTGCCACTTGAACTGCCATGGCTCAATGGGATGAAATTCTAGGATTTGTAGTTTTGTGAGATAGTTAGCCTTCTCTGTCAGAGAGTTCTGGTGCCACAGCAAAACTTCAAATCACAGAATTCCTTGGGATGGAACCATGGAAGTTCAAGTGGTATCAAACTGGATTATTTCTGCAGTGCGGATGCAGACTCAGAGGAGTTCGGTTTACACATTCAGTTGTTAGCCCCCAACTGTACAATAAGACTTAAGTGTATAAAAGATGAGTGAAGCTGAGACGTTGGCTTTAATTTGGTTTTTAGTCAATATTTGGATGCTGTGGAACCCAGCAAATGGGATTTTTAATATTAAAATCCACGCTTTCAAAACATTAAATGTCATAATAACATATCCAGGTGAATTACCAGTTCAGTATGTACAATATTAAATTGTTAAAAACATTTCCTGATATGTGACAAGCCTCACCAAACTGTATTTGTCACCATCATCCTTCAGCTCAACTCTGTTTACATTCTTCAGAATGGTTGGCACATTCCACTCAGTCTGAGTGGCTTGAATGTCTGAACTTGTTGGAGAATAAGCCAGAAGTAAAAATGTCCAGATGTGGGGAAGGGTGACAAAGGTAACTATGGATCACTTGCAGCTTGGTAACCAAGTAATTGGATTCAGCTGGATCAAGACATGTGATGTCACTGCAAGGTCATCGTGTGTTGCAAAGCACTAAGGTGACACAGCTGGACTTAGTGGCCGCGTGGCACAAGTGTATATAAGGGACAAGCCTCAGAATACAGTGTGGGTTGATGGTGGATGTATAGTGAAAGTAGCTTTGTATTCTGTAAATATAGCAACTGAAGATTAAAGAGCCTCTTTGAAGAGACATCTGTTTCAGTCTGCTTTATCAGCTTCAAGAAGGAATGGAGGAGATTCCTGAACAGCCACATGGCTCCGTGACATGTTACTTGGTGGCTATCCTGGCGTGAAGCTTCAGTGTGAACCTACACAGGCTGTGCAAACCATGCTAACAGAACTTGTACCTAATCTAAAGTGGAGCCCAAATGCCAACAATAGTAGTAGCAGCAGCAATAACAACAAAAATAGTGGCACATTCAAGTTGATGAAAGGACAGAATTTCCACCAGAAAAGTGCCATGATCCAGCCATTCTTCCACATATTACTCTTCTCCTGCTTGAGCCCTACACATTCCCCATCACTGTTCCAACTGTTGCCCTTATCTTAATCTGATGCTTTGACTTTCACATGGAAGTCCTCCTTTTTCTTTGACATGCTTTGAATATTTCTCTCTGTAATTCTTATTTATCCACTTCAGATGGTTGGCAACCAAAAGTTCAAATCAGTCATTAAAATATAATCCTAAAATGAAAATATAAAGGCAGACAGACACAGCAGATACAACAAAGGCATTGAATGATGTATATCTAGCCACTCACTCAATTTCCTGCCTAAATGAGAGCTCAAGAGAGTGCCATTTCAGTTTGTGGGGCAGAGCAAAAAAATCACAGTTTGGGTGCAGCCATGAAGACTTAAACTATGGTTTAAACAGAGTCCCCAAACAGATAGGTTTTCCAGGTATTATTTATTTATTTAACAGCTATCAAGAAAATCTTGAAATCAGTTCAAGAAGGTTCTTCAGATATGAAGAGGAAGAGGGGATATTTTCCCCCCATTAACTTTTACCAGACAGATCAAGGAAATAAGAGATGGTGAAGAAAACATTGCCAAAGTATTTTATATATCTGTTATTCGTAATCATACCTTTTTTATGTACAATACTTGGTAAAATTCCTTAAGGTTGCTTGCAGACAGGGATGTAAATGGAGGGCATAGTCCAGAATTGAGCTCCCCAAATGAAATTTTCCTTCATTCCTCAGATCGCTAGCATTGCAGTCAGTAACTTAAAACTTCAGTCGAGCATTTAGAAACAGAGTTCAGATGTCCAGAGGAAAGGGGGGGGGAGGCAAAGGTACCAAGGCAATTGGAACACAGCAAATAGGCAGACATCAACGGTTTTCAGTGTTGAAAGCTGGCATTTATTGGGAGAATCGGCTTTCTCTTGAGAATCACATTATACACATTCCTGAAAACAAATCTCATTACAAATAGGACTACTTTCTGGCTAGGCACACATGCACACCAGCATAAGATGTCACTGCAAAATTTTGATTAGATAGCTATTTTGAAGATGCCTTTGTTTCGTGCAGTTTCAGCCAGCTGCCAACATTTAATTCTTTCATTCCTTTTCAGCTGGTATGAAGCAAGTTTAGGATGGCCTTGTGTCCTATTTTTCAGATGAGGAGAGTTCTCTATTTAAAAGCCAAATACTCAGATTAAAAGATTAAGAATTATAAGAAGGGGGAGAAGAGACCTTAAAGTTACCCCTCAACAGTTAGCACTTGGGACAGTGAAACCTCTTGTTTGTTTATTTATTTATTTAATTTACATCTCGTCTGTCTCCTAACAAGGGACCCAAGATGGCTTATAATAATTTAAAACAGAAGTTGGCAAAAATATTATTTAACAAAAGTTAAAAACAATTAAACAGTAGTACTATTAAAAGCAGATAATTTAAGTTAAAAAAGTCAAAACTTAATTTAAAACAAGGTATAAACACAGCACACCACATACCACTTTGAACACTATTCAGTTCACATTCTTTCCCAGTATGTTGAGATGTACTAGAATTCTATTTAAATTATACAGGTTGTTTCCAAACTTGCATATAGACATATTTGTATTTGGACAGACAATTTTAGATTCATATAATTTACACATTTTATGGAAATCTGTGCCTTCTTTTGTTTTTGTTTTGGCAATGTGTAAGTGGCCAACTTAGGCATGTATAAGTGTGCGAGATTCCATCCTGACAATACCCTCTGGATCTTGCTGTTAGAAGTATCGCTCTTGTCAATATTTGTGCTAGGCTTCAGCACATGTGTATTTAAATAGTTCAGGTTCTAATTCTTATCCCATCCATTTAATCAGAGGTTTAGTAGTGGACAGGTGCTTTTCCTGTGCTATGGTAAAAAGATGTATAACCTCCTCCAGTTTTGCAATTGAACAAGAGGAGGAGAAGGAAGCCGCAAGAGAGAACAAAGCCAAACAACCTGTGTGGAATGTAGCACTTGGCCTCTTTGTTGTGGGTGCGAAATGCTGCATTCCAGGGAGATGAACACAGAGCTGTCAGTTCAGAAACCAAAATAGAAGTATAGATATAACAATGAGAAACTAATAAAATGTCAAGGGAGGAACTTTGCTGTACCTCAAAATGGATATATTTCCTGTGCACTGTGACAACCCTAAAATTATAGCTATATCCTTAACAAAGTTAACTGAATGCTCAGTTATTCCTAATATTTTCTTTTCCCATAAAACAATTTCATTGAATCTTAATGGAAAGATTAACTTTTAGAGTAAGTCAGAAAATCTTTCCAATTTTAATTTATACCCTGTTTTTCTCATGATATGGGATGCAGGAGATACAGAATCTTAACACCAGAGTAGAGAAGTGAAGGCCTGGAAAAAAACAGATAAAATTGAAAAAAAGGAAGAAAATCAATTATGAAATGTTTTATTTTGGCATGATTCAGGAAAAAAACAGAAAAAGAACGGGTTTTTTACCAGTCCTTCACATCTCTACACCAGAGACAGTAGGAAGGAATTAAACAACTTGAACGTGCATAATAGAAGCCTGATGATAATACAGTTCTTTCTTTCTTTTGCTGTGCTGGAGGAATCCCAAGATTGTTTGTTTAACATCCCACTTTTTCCCCAGGTGGGAGCCAAGGCGGCTCACAACGTGAATTAAAACAAGGTACATTAATTAAAAACTAGTAATGAAAAGTTAATTAAATAAACTCCCTTAGAAAAAAAATCAATACTTTAAAACAATATACAGTCAGCCCTCAGTATCCATGGATTCTTTATCCACGGATTCAAGCATCAACGGCTTGAAAATAATCAAAAATATATAAATAAATAAAAACTTTGAATTTGCTATTTTATATAAAAGACACCATTTTACTATCCATTGTATTTAATAGGACTTGAACATCCATAGATTTTGATATCCACAGGGGGGGCACTACTGTAAAATTATTTAAAGCCATAACAAGAACAATAAATAATGTAGGACATGCACCACATTAAAGACCTTAAAGACTGAAAGGTGTATAGTTCACCTAATACTGTGACATGCTAAGGCTCCCTGGATTTATCATTATGTATCCAATGTGTGTGCATGTGTTGTGTGCCTTCAAGTCATTTTCAGCTTATGGTGACCCTAAAGTGAATCTATCATGGGGTTTTCTTGGCAAGACTTGTTGAGAGGTTTGCCATTGCATTCCTCTGAGGCTGAGTGTGTGACTTGTCCAAGGTCACCCAATGGGTTTCCATGGCTGAATGGGGAACTGACCCTATATCCAGACTCATAGTTCTATAGGCTACTGGCCTACTGGGTAGTAGGAATGCATGAGGCTGCCTTAAATCAGAATCCAATAAATCCATCTAGCCAATGGGTTTTCAAAGACAGCTCTAGCTGAAAATCTGAGGATTAAACTTGGTACCTGCAACCTCCTTTATCGCTAAACTCCAAAACATGGTGTGAGTTGTGCTTGTGCTACAAGCTTACTGACTAACTTTGAGCAAATTAGCAGAAACACCACCAAAATTAACTAAATAATGATAGCTGCTCCATACTAGGTCTATCCAGCCCAGTACTGTCTGCTCTAGTAAGTGCTAGGTTTCTAATGGCTACAGTGATGGGTGGCTTTTCTTAGCGTTTGTTACCACTGGTTGAACACATACGTTCCATGTCTAAGTTCCACATTCAGTCCCTGGCATTAATTATCCTGTATTAGTTTGGATAAAGTAAGGAGGTAGCAGAACCAGAAGTCAATTTGCATTCTGTTTGTAATCACTTTAACAGTTACAATTCCTAAATGATAGGCTTCATACTTAATGAAGCTAAATTTCCTTAATTGCTGAATATATACATGGTACCTGCCTCATCAACATGATCTTTAAAATGGAAAAAAAAAACCTACACTGAAGATTTCACAGGCAAGGTCAACTCATTTGTATTTACAAATGGGGAAGTTTCATGCTACAAGCAAGCTGACAAATTGTGTAGATAATATGGTGAATGTCTGCTCTCTAAAATAACAGACAAATATGAGTTCTTCTAGCATACCAATAAGATAGTGATGCTGACATCTCTTGCCCAACAGTACTCTAAATATAAACATGTAAGAATGTGAGAGTTGATTTGAATATGATCTGTTCCCTTTTTGATGCAAAAGGATAGTTAACAATTTAACTAATTTATTTACATGTGTACTTTAATATATTGCCTAAGACTGACAAGTTAATCATGTTGATGATCTCATTTGAACCAAGCACAGAGCAGGATCACCATTTTAACTACTATAAATGACTTTGTTTTCTAACCCTATTTCCTTTATCAGGAAGGTCCCCATCAAAAGATTTCCATTGGACTCTCACAGTATAATAAATATTATGTCTGGATTTAAACAAATATAGCTTATCCCCCCCCCATCTCTTGGCTGTTTTGGCCCCATTTTCAAAATCTTCATAAAGGTTTAGAATACAACCTGAGATATAGATCTTGCTATTTCGTTGTTAGAATTTCAACATTCAAAGAGCTTCCCATCAGTGTGGCTACAGATTATTTCCTGTTCCCTGGAAAACTGCACTTTTCTCATTGTTGCTATATCTTTGTTACAACAGCTGGGAATACTATGTGCAGGATGCCCCCCGGATCGTCTTGGACAAACTGGAGAAATGTGGTTACCGAGTGATCAGCATGACAGGAGTGGGGCAGACATTGGTATGGTGTCTCCACAAAGAAAGTACAGAGAACTCAGATTTTCTGACTGCCCAAGATATTGCTGTAAACCACCCAGCATAGGTTTGGCATTGTTTTTCAAGTGTGTTGTACATTTTTAGGCATTAGGAAAGCAAAGCTAGTTCAAACCCTATATTCTGAAACAGCAATCACTTCAAGAACATTATAGGAACAAAGGTGGCCAAGTTTAGCTTCTAAAGACTGTCAGGTTGGAACTTTCATAAAGAGATTTTTTGAGTATTGAATGCTGGTAATGAGGTGTTATCCCCATTTGTTGCTACTAAGTGGAAACAACCTGGCATTATGAAATTCACAGTGGAAGTAACAGCCTTATTTGGTGCAGAAGATGGTTATTTCTGTAAAGGCTTAATAAAAAGTTGCCAAAGAACAAGTTAGTCACAGTTATGCACAATGTGGTTTCAAGATGAAAAATAAGCTATGGTGTCCTTGTTGAAAATCCTGAGACTGTGATATGTGGATTTTCAACTATTTACATGCACATTGTAAACAAAAGAACTTGCAAATATCTCAGCATGCTTTATAAATATACCTGTTGCCCTTTCTTGCTGGAATTACTGTGTTTTGAATTATGTGTACTGAAATCATTCCTGAAGTAATTGGTAAAATAATAAAGAGTTTACAGAAGCAGGCTTGACATTGTCTTTAGAAAATTTTGTGTTCTTCAACCTACAAGCAGTATTTTTTGGGGGGGAGAGGGGGTCAAGATGGCACAGTGACATTGTGCAGCTTTTCCTTTCATCAAAGAAACTACGTGGATATTTATTTGGTGCTTCATCAGAACTGCACAGGCCTCTATTCCCTGTGCAAATATGGTGTGTTGACCATATGGCCAACACTGATGTGTTATCAAGTCTCTTCTAGTGTGGACAACCAGGAAGGAACAGGACAGAACTTTGTTTATATGGTTATGAATACTGTAGCCTTTGAAAATGCATTAAATACAGTTATTTTTTGCCTTCAAGTTATTTTCAACTTATGACAACCCAAAGGCAAACCTATCACAGAGTTGTCTTGGCAAGATTTGATCAGAGTAGGGTTGCCTTTGCCTTCTTCTGAGGCTGAAGGAGTGTGACTTGTCCTAGGTCGCTGAGTGGGGATTTGAACTCTAGTTGCCAGAGTCATAGTCCAACACTCAAATCACTCTGCCATGTTGGCTCTCAAGTGCATAACTGAATTTGTAAAAACTCAGTGTAAATGCTAAAGCAGTAATCAGATTTCTCAAAAGTGTGTAGAATTCCTCCTCTCAATACAAAACCATTTATTCTTTTATATAACATATTTTAATCTGTATCAATGCTCCCTTCTGAAATCCCCTTTAACCCAACAAATCAGAGTTATGACTTGGGATCTTTACATACCAAGTGGTGGAGTGAGGAGACTCCATATAAAAATGATAAGACATTTGTATAATTTATGAACATTTATGGAGGTACCATGAGTTGGAAATATTTTCTGGCAGTTTCTAGATAACTGCAATTTTAAGTACCCTAGCCCACATTTTCATTGATGGGAAGAGAAACAATGGTCAACAGACACAGCATATGCACTTCTTTCAAAAGGGACTGGTTATCATTTCTGAAAAATATTCTGAGCAGTACATCAATGGTCTTCATATAAATTCCCAGAAGATATAAATTCTATTGATTAGGACAGTAGGTATAAATTTCCAAGAAAAATACAGTTGTTTAAGAAAAAGGATATTTATTGACTTAATTTAAGAAGAATAACGAAAAGCACCAAACAATGCTGTTTCCCCTTGTACTACGTGCATGACTCTTCCTCATCTTCCTGTTTCATCTGCTCAATCAGCTTCTGCCTCTCAGCAGCTTGGCGCATCCGCATCATCACAAGGCTTTCATAATCCCTCTCCGAGACTACTGAATCCTAAGGAAAGAGTGACAGCAATTAATGTTAAATGGAATGTCTCTTTCAAAAGTCATAACTCTATTAAAAGAGAGAGGGAGATCATCCTCTGCCACAAAGGTGCAAGGAAAGAGTGCATCTCACAGCAGTGTATAGAAATGCAGACTCAATTAAGACAGTTGTGATGCTGGCAATATATTTGGCCTGCAGCATGCTAAGCAGTTCATATCTGAATCTTTTTGACTGAGTTAATAAAAATTGCTACATACATATAGTGAACAGAACAAATTATGCACAGAATGTAGACCTTGTTCAACTGTCAGTAATGATTAGAATTGTGCTTTTTGATATAAACTACAATTGACAATGTCAATTGTTAAACTGTAAATGAAAAAAAAGTTTCTTCTAGATTGTTATGTACAGTTTTGCTTATTAATATATTGATCTGTCTATAAAGCTCAAAGCTGGAAAACTGTGAGATTTCTTAGGAAAATACAGTGGGCTCTTGGTATGCCCTGTCAATACCAAAATCCATGGATGCTATAGTCCCATTATATACAATGGTGTAGTAAAATGGTTTCCCTTATATAAAATGGCAAAATCAAGGTTGCTTATTCAATTTTGGGGGGAAAGAAGGAAATATTTTAAAGCCCTAGATTGTTGAATCCATTAGTACAGAGAGCCAACTGTAATTGTGTTGATTGTTTTATCAATGATTGTTTATATAATTTTGCTGTAGAACATATGCCTGCTTTCAAGCTTGACAAATCTTGAGAATTTTTGTTTGCTTGACCTAGTGCACCTCAAATTAATTTTTAGACCTCTATGAGATATGGGCAATCCTAATCATAACAGAAAAGGAGAGGATAGATTTTGTATGGGATCCTGATTAGGGTGTGAGGGTACAAGGCTGACAGAAGAATCTCCTCTGAATGCTTAACACATCTGGGAAAAGGAATAAAAGGTGGCATCCAATGTTATCTAAGGCAACTTTCCCTAGAAATTTAATTACTATTTATATTTTTATACCACCCAGACTTGAATGAATTTAGATCAGTGTATGCAACATTACACCTTTACAGTAAATTTATGAGGTAGAGGGCTTCACAGCTGAATGGGTATTTACCTCCCTGAACTAATCTGAATCCTGGCTAATGCAGAAGATCACAAGAAATCGCTTCCTTCTATTAGCTTACCGGTATATGGTAATAACTTCAAAATGTGATAGGAAATTAGTGTTTAATTCAATGTTCATTTTAAATGTCTCTCCAATAGAAGTAAAAAGAAATCCACTGTTACGAAGTGGGCTATTATAAACACCTTACAAAACAAGAGATCCAATTTATGTTTAAAAAGCAGATGCTTCAAGTCAAAAGAATGTTCAAAATAGCAACTGAAGGTACTGCTACTGAATGTCCAAACTCCTCTAGCCTTATGATACCATGAGAAAGAATACCAGGGCAAGTTTAGTGGATAATTCACTCATGTGTAAGGAGTAACATTCAACATAAAGATGGTCCCATTGTGGCTCTTAAGAGCTTCTGGGCCATCAGCTTTACTAACCAGCTGGGTGGGTATGTGAGTTACAAGCACTAGAAGTCTGTATTTTATCACAAAATGAGGGGGAAATTCCATTTATAACAACAGCTAGAATGAAATGGGTTTCTTGAACCTGGAGCTAGGGAGCCTGAACTAAATGTTGCTGGGCTTTATTATACTTCCCTACCTTTCCTCTCCAACTGATACTAATGAAAGTAGTTCAAGTGCTCCATAGAAGCTTTGAACTTGCCTGAGGCACAGCATGTGGGCTGGTGCTCCAGTTCTACACACCTACTTCCTGCAACCTTGGCAATTAGCTAATAATGTAAATCCCAGTTTCTAATGTGATTGAGTCAGCAAGGGATTGACGCAGAACACACACAAAGCAATTACCACCTGCAAAACATACAGGCGGTTGACTGAGATGAGTGAAGAACACCACAGAAGAAAAGGTATTCTAGAGGAAGACAAAATATACATTAGATGAACTTTTTAATGACTGCCAAGGCAGGACATCTGTAAAACAGGTGTGCTGTCACTGTTCGAAACACTTCCTTCAGAGTTCCTCTTGGCTACATTCCTGCTGTTCCATCTAACAGTAAGTAGTAACTTTGCATTTCATTTTGCTGACTAGTAAATCCCACCACTGATTTATTAACTCTTCAAAAGCATCTTTTTGCTAATGGGCTAATAATGAGGGACCAATGCTAATTTTACTATGGAACGTTGGATATTTTAAAAATATTGATGCTATCTTGTGCTCTAGAATCTGGGTAGATTTGTTAGAGGAATGGCATGGCTACGCTGGTTTTCAACTGTTGCTGATTTGGCAGACTATGCCTTGTGCCAAGCTATGATTGCAGTCTGCATTAGAAAGACAAAGCAAGTGGGAGGGAGAGGTCATGGAACCAAGTGAGGATAGGGAAGCTACCCTTCAGGAGGGTAGTGCATGTGCCTGAATTCATGCTGAGAGAAAGAGAGAGGGAGGCAAACAGACAGATAAAAAACTGTAAAAGAGACTGTGTAAATGGAAACCTGTAATAGTACAGAACAAGAGAAAAGTGTTCTAAGAGACTACCTGAAACAATGGTTTGAAGCAGTTGAAAAATGGGAAATACACATGATGTATACCCAAAAACTTAAGACAGATTTTAAAATTCACAATACCAGAAGGGCTTTTTGTATGTACCTTCTTACATGTACATTTTACCCAGTGTTTATATTTATTTTTATTTACTATTATTTTAAACCAATTTCAAGGGAAGAACACTCCCAATGTACCTTTACATAATTAAAAAAATAAAAAACACCAATCCAGAACAATAAAATCTACTACTTTGGTAAAATCATTTTTAATGTAACCCTTGCCTACGGCTTTTAAAATGCAGGTAGGTGCTAAGGTGAATGCATCCATATGGCAGAAAGTGTTTCTTTCCCTTCTCTCTCTCTCTCTCTCTCTTTCTTCCAGAAAATAGGAGCTAACTGGTAAAAAGCCTCAATTTCCCTTGGGACCAAAGCCTCTAACAGTCACTGTGGAGTTAACTATTGCCACCCTCTTACGACTTCCTTCACTATGGACACTTGGCGGAGGGGATCCATGAGGTCTTCAGGTTTTTTCAAGCGTCTTTCATTCAGGAGGCATAAGAAGCTGGACAATCAAGTCATTATCTTGAATCACAACAGTCAAACATTAGATAATACTAGACAGTACAACCGAAAGGAATTTCTACGGGACTTGAAGGGGAAGTCTGCCTACTTATCATGCCAGAGCGAACAAAACCTAGCAACAAAGCCACAGCCCCCTCCAAAACCCCCTCGGCTGTATCTCGACAGTGCCAGCTGCCCCAACATAATAGATCACGCAGATTCCCCTTCTGCAAACCTGTCCTTTCCAATCACTTTACATCACTCCCATAAGGCAACTCAAACATCACCTGACCTATTCTACAAAAATCAAGACACAACCTGGCTCCCCTATGATACCTCTTCCTGGCTTGGTAAACCTCTTCCAGATCCATCAGACCCCTTTTTTTCCTTCACGCTGGATTTTGGGCCCTCACTCCTCGATGATGTTCTGCATACACTCAGGAAACAGAATTTGCTATTAAATTAGCTGGTTTTCCAGCTAGATCAGAGGAAGGAATCATACTGGATTACAGGCTATTCTTCACTGGTACGTAACAGCCTAACCTACATTTTGTTCTTAAGAAGAAGTACCCCTTTCTCATTGAATTCTCACAGTGCATTATCAGCAGAGTGCCCCATTGACTAGAAACCACAGGTACCGCTTCTGTTCATCTTACTTTTCTAAGAATATTCTCACTGTGTTGGAGTACCTCATCCTCATAGTCAGGCAAGACATTTGCTACATTTGGACTGAGAGTTCCTAAAACAAAAGTGTGTGAGCAGAAGAGTAGGTGGTGTGACAAGATGATCAGTACCCTAAGGAAGAAAGAGGTTTGTTTGGATCATTTCAGCAATCCCAAATATCAAATACCTCTAAATTCAGAAACCTTCATATAAGGTTATCTCAAAGACTGAAGGCAGGAGCCTAGAAGTGTGCCTAGTTAAGTAGAGGCAATGAATGTGACAATTAGCTTCCTTTATATCAGTACACATTTTCTCACATTAATTCTAATTAATGGGCATATTTAAGCTATTGGAAAGTCATGCCATAAAGCAATTATTGTTATGCTTTGTATTCACCACCAGGCGGTAGGGGGTAGGGCTCTTACTATAGAACAAATGCTTCCGCAAAATGTGATGAATATGCATTCCACTGTAAAATGTGAAAGAGCTTGTATATTTTATCCTTATTAAAAGTATTTACTCTACATCCTTATCAACTCCTCTAACTTCCATTGACAAACATTACTTTAGCAGCAGAAAGACAAGAAAGAAACCTATGTTGCTGTTTTGGTCTGCCTTCAAGTCATTTCTGATTTATGGCAACCCTAAGCCAAACCTCTCATGGGGCTTTCTTGTCAGAATGTGTTAGAAGCTCTTACCTTCTCCTGAGACTGTGAGAGTGTGACTTGCCCAGAAATCACCCACTGAGTTTCTATGGCCAAGTGGGGATCTGAACCCTGGTTTCCCAGTGTCCTAATCTAGCACACAAACCATTATACCACAGTGACTCTGCCCAACTATGTTACCTCTAGGGAAGAAACATGAAAAAAGTCCTGAAGGAACCCAGCAAACAAAACTTTCTCTTCCACAGTCTAAGAGAGACCTTCCACAAGAAAAATAATTTGCATGCTCCAGGGCCAGAATCAAGTGTCTCCAGTAGTAGGTTATTGACTTAAAGTAAGGCTTTTTATTGTTCACCTCTTCTGCTTCATTTGTGGAATTTTACCAAGGTGGGGAACTAAAACTTATTGTCTTCCCTCCAGTATTTTTGAATTGCTTCTGTTTTTTTCTCTCCACAAAAATTGCTTTGTGAAAGGATGGAAACTACTGCACAATACCTTTGACTGGTAGTGTTAGGAGCTCACTATTGGAAACAATATTGGATATCAGACTATCCTGAATAAACGAAGAGTGATTCCCAGGCATACCCTCCCACTATGCTGGGCTCACTAGTATCACAGGGGCAAAATATAAACATGATTAACCTGGCCACTTTTATTTTGGGGGAAAAGTAGCCTTCAGGTACTGGCTTTCTATTGAAAAAAAAAAGTGTCTGGGTGCTTTTTGCCCTTGAAGGCAATGTTTGTATTAAAAACAAACAAACAAACAAGCAGAAGGGAGTGCGGGGTATGATCTAGAAAGAGGATCTGCAGTGGCCTTTTCTCTAAAATAAAATTAGCTGGGTTAGGCATGCCTGTTTGAATATATGACCAGTGTCAATATAGTATGTCTCAGTACAGAATTAATACTTGTATTGATTTCTGAACCCCACACACATCTGGATAGCTGAGATTCTGACTGTGCCATCAAGGGAAAAACCCCAATACACGTCAAGAGTTTTTAATTAAGTTGGCTCTTGCTCTTGCTTTAGTTTCTGGCTGAATAATACTAACAAGTCAGAATCAGATGTGAACTGAGGGTTTCTTGCCTCAGGTTAAAAGCTTAGGTAAGCAGCATTTCAAAATGTACAGTGTGCTCTGCTTTACATACTAGTATGCTAGATTTCCACTTAAGTGAAAAAAGACACAATTTTGTTTCAATGTCAGTGTCAGGATAGTGCCTCTGTTATCAGGTACAGTAAACATCTGCTTAATCTGAATAAGCTTCAGAGAAAGTTGTCTGTCACTCTTGTAACATAAAAAAGCTACTGAATATGCAATATTAAGTAGAGCCCTGATAAATGGATTAATGCCAGAGAGAGAGAGAGAGAGAGAGAGAGAGAGAGAGAGAGACAGACAGACAGACATTGGAAGTATCCCATGTTTTCTCAGCTGCCCTCTAGAGAGCACAGGATTGCCCCTTTAATGGACTGTTCAAGATTTCAAGCACAGAGCAGGTAAACAGACATTAACTAAAAGGAGGACAAATATATATGGTGATGTGAATGTAACAGAAAGCAGAACAATTGCAGGGCAGATGGAAATAATGGAATTAGTACTAATATACTTTTTAGCTTCAGGACCCGTTCTCATTTTGAGGAAAGAAGTAACTGGAGATGAATACTAACATAAGAGATAATGAAGACAAACAATACAGCTTGAAAAGAGTAGGCGAAACAGAGAATTAAATTATTAGTACACAAACTGAAGAGAGCTAGTGTGTAGTGATTTGAGCACTGGACTACAACTCTGAAGACCATGGTTTGAATCCCTTTTTGGCAATGGAAACCCATTGGGTAAACCTTGGGTGAGTCACACTCTCAGCCTCAGAGGAAGGCAATGGGAACAAACTTTGCTAAGAAAACCCTGCAACAAATTCATTTTAGGGCTGCCAAAAGTAAAAAACAATTTGAAGGCATACAACAACAACAAATGTAGATTCAAATTCTGGCTACTGAATTTCAGACGGGTTCTGTAGAGAGCAGCATACTCTTGGCCGGAAGGAATGTGAGGTCACACAGGAGTAATTCTACAGACACAGGAAGGGTGGGGATACACATTTACAGATATGGGACAACAAGAAAATGTTTTCATTATCAAAATGTTAGCTTGACTGGAACTTTGACAGTCACAGGTCAAAAGTACAAAGGTACACTCCCCACACTCAGTGCCTGACTCACAATTAATCTTTTCACAGTTCTGAGATTTTGAATAATTGTGGGGATTTATTTTCAAAATACTTTTGAAGTCTTATAATCTCATTTGCTTATAGGCAAATATAACTTAATCAAGTTGTAGAATTCAGTTTTCTTGGGAATTGGCACAAAATTCAGTATGTTTTTCAAAAATACCTCAGGATTCAAATCTATCTCAGTTTTTTTGGGGTAACTGAGGGACAAAAGAGACTGCCCCAGACAAAGCTAGATTGGGGCTGCGGCAGCCGCACACGGCAGTCTTAATCTGCTGCGGTGCCAGCCGGAAAAGGAGTGGTTTTGAATTACTCCTATTTCAGCTGCAGAAAAGCCATCTTTAGCGGTTCTTCTGTGGCCCTGCGGTGGCTTCCTGGAAAGTTGGGACCTTGTGGTGTGTAACCACCATGCCCCCATGAGACCTGGAAGCCATACCATGTGTGTGCACTTGGGCAGCTGGAAGCTGGCTTCCAGGCAGCTTCAGAGTGTTTGGCATCAAAACGCCATGCTCTGAGGCCGCCCAGATGTCAGCGCAAAGGGGTGGTCTGTTTCACCCCTAATTCATCCCTAATGAATGTTGATATTGCTGGATCAGTTCTCTGTTATGCTAACTAGTTAATGGGCAAATCTCTCATTCTGGAAAAAGCACTTGCTTCTATCTCCTTTCACTCTGAACGATGCACCAATGTTATTCATTCTAGTTGGCAACCCACCAAATACCAGTGTTAAATATAAGAGCTTGTTTAAACTGCAGTATGTTCCCCAAGTTGTTTCTGTATTAAGGAACAAAACCTACTAATGGAATTATGGAAGAGCTCAGAACAGAATGTTTCAACTTCTGCAATGTCAAAGGAAGCTGGAAGGCCTCTCTTTGACTGGTGTAACCCTTTTGCTATCATAGAGCTATGAACATAAATCACAGATGCCAGGTTTACCCCTCAGCTCAAGACATACTAATCATGTACAGCAGGCAGACTACAGCCTCCCAGTCAGAAGTGCTGTGATGGAAATCAGCCAAGATACACTGAGTCACAAGCCAGAGATATAGTAAGAAGCAATACTCGCAGCCGAAGTTCTTCCACCTAAATGCAAACAAGGCTTCTGGCTGGAGTAAGCAGTTGCTCTTCCATCCTTAACAAAGGGACACAACACCAAGGACTCTATGGAGGCCTGTTTGTGACAGCTTTGTCTATGTTGTTGTGAAGGGAGAACATTAACCTTGTTTTTTTGGTTGGTTTTGTTGTTGTTGTTTTATTCCATCCAGTCAGAAGGCTGTTACCTACTCCACTCTAGGCAGGACTATCTATGGTTGTAAACAATCTGCCCTGTGTAGTCAGATAGGGAAGCCACCTTTCACAGAGAGCTGCAAGTATACCCAAGCTGGAACCGCCCAGATTCCAACACAACCTCAGGGAAGTTAAGAGGTAGTTTCTCAGGAAATGCCACTTGGAATCAAGTACCAAGAAACCTGCTAGCAAAACAAGAGAACATGCAAACAACAGCTTCTCCCAAGAAGCTGCCAGAACACCTGCTCATTAAATACACAACTGCTACATTCTCACCTTCTCACCTACGCACTGCTGGGGGAAATATGCAGGCTATGTGTACAGAGAAAAAGAGGCCAGACTATAGTCAAAGGTATCAGTACAATGTTCAGCATAATTTACAGAAAACAAGTGTACCTTTTCCCACAGGACTGCATTTTATAAACAACACAGATCCACCTTTATTGACCCAAATCTAACCTAACAAACATTGATGACATTATTCTAAATCAATTTTAATTAGCAATAATACAGCTAATGTGCTAGTATAGCATGTCTATACAAATGATAAAATCCAACAGTTTACAAAAGGATGCAGAGGTTAAAAGATCTCTCTCTCTCTCTCTCTCTCTCTCTCTCTCTCTCACACACACACACACACACACACACACAAAGCAACAGTAATCTGCACTGCCTTACCTGGGATATTTGTGGTTGAATGGTGCCATCGGCATACAATGTGCTGCCTTGTGGTTGGCCCTCTAACCAGGTGATTTTTAGGGGATTATTTATCAGTCCAACTTCATTTTTTACTGCCATCGCCTAAAAAAAATTAAATGCTTGCAATTATATTCCTTTTCATTCAACTGAGGCATGTTTTCCTAATGAAACCCCAGGAAACAAAGGAAGAGTCATAGCCAAATTTAACTGTAATGCTAGATGAAACCTGAAAACCCTTTCATCTAAACTTGGACAGGTCCCTCTTCCAAACTCCTAGCTAGGTTCACATCAGTTTGATTCCATAGCCTCTTTCTCACCCCATTGCCATCTTCTCTTTCTCTGCTACAAACTGGCAGGATACACATTGTTACAAGGAAGTGCTTGGGAGACAAGAAACAAGGTAAGTAAAACAAATCCAGATTTCTCCAAACAGGAAAGTCATGCCACATACTATAAGGAGAATTAAAAAGTAAAGTCACTGGATAGTGAGGATGAAGTCTCATGATTTTTTTAAAAAATTAAAAATAAAATATTACTTGAATAATAAACAATTAAATGTAAAACTCATCATGACGTGACAGCTAAACTTTCCCTTAGTCTTACAAAAACGAATTAATGGCTCTGTCATAGTCACACTTGTGGAGACTGAGCTATCTACAAACAAACATGAGCTTTTATGTAAGTTATTAATCTCATAAAAATAGCTCTAGCCTGTCTGGCACTGAACAACAATAATTAGTTCTTCCTTCAAGTTCTGGGACGCTTTCACACTATACAATTATATTCCTTTGATGCTTTTTGAATTGCCATGGTTCCATTCTATGGAATCCTGGGACATGCAGTTTTCTGAGGTATTTAGTGTTCTCTGCCTGAGAGCTCTAGTACCTTCCCAAACTGCAAATCCCAGTATTTCATAGGATGTAGCCATGGCAGCAAGGGGCTGTAATTGTCTTTTGGGAAAGAACCCTCAAGCTTTCAGCTTTGCTTCTCAGGTGACTAAAGTTTCATGATATACAATGTCATATGCTGAGTGAGATTGTGGTCATAGAGGTGGAGCAGAAGCAGAACAGTAAGTTACGGCACACAATACAGGACTGGAAGGCAAAAGGGTCCCCACATTTTACCACAGAAAAAGAAATAGTGTCATAGCCTCTCCTGAGCATAAGAGAACCCCCTAATTTGGAAATATTTTAAAAAATTACCTCCCAGAATTGCTTTAAAAGAAAAAAGGAACATGTGTCAAGTGTAAATAGCATAAGAAGGGGATACATAGTCCACTTTGAGCTAGAGTTCCTTCAGTTAGTATGCCAATTGGTCACAGCCAGTTACTTCCTCTTGCAGGCACAGAGAAATTTTTATCAGTTGGTATTATTCCCCCAAAGCCAAGAAATCAAATGGGAGTGGAAAAAGCAGAAAAACTTGAATTTCTGTGTCAGCCTATGAATGAAAATGACCGGAGGACTGTAGACGAGAAGATCTAGCTGTAGGGCAGTATACATTTATTTACTGATGAAATGCAAAAAAAGTTTTTAAACTGTAGCATCTGAATAATTTACTTCTTATCTTTCCTAATGTACTGATGTAGCACCAATTGATACAGGTAACTGATAAATTGTACATTGTACATTGACTGTACACTGATTGATTGTACAGTAATGACTGTATACTGTGCTAAGAAGGTTGCATTAAAGATATACAAGTTTTTGTTAACAACAACAACAACATCATAATTTATTTATAGCCTGCCTTTTCCTGAAGGAATCAAGACGGGTTACAAATAGAAAAACAGTAAAATACAATAAACAGAAAATATACATTTAAAAATAATCCCCTATTCTAACCCACATCCCAATCATAAAAAACAAAACAGTCTAAAATAGCTTACAATATGGGCTAAAAAGTATAAGCTAAAATAAAGGTAGAAAATTAGAGCAAGAGCATCTGTGTTCACGGGGTAGACAGGGGCTATCCGTATCAAAACAGTAAGACAATAAAGAGGGAGGCTAATCTGGAAAGGTCTGCTGGAAGAGGTCCATCTTAACAGCCTTTTTAAAGGCTGCTAGGGTGGTAATGTGACAGATCTCCTCCAGCAGGTCACTCCATAGCCTAGGAGTGGCAGATGAGAAGGCCTTCTGGGTCTTTTTAGGCTGTCTGGTCTTTTTAGGTTGCAGCAAATTCTTCCCAGAGGACCTTAATGCCCTGTTGAGTGGTAAATTAACTCAGATTTACAAATCAAATCTGCATCTTTATTCAAGAAACACTGAATGCTAAGAACTGTCCTATTCAAGACAGCAGGCCCCTGTATACACTGGGGTTTGGTTCCAGGGCCCCTTGTGGATACCAAAATTTGTGGGTGCTGAAGTTTCATTATATACAATGGTGTAGTAAAATGGTGTCCCTTATATACAATGGAAAAATCAAGGTTTGCTTTTTGGAATTTCTTTGTCTTTGGACTATTTTCAAGCTGTGGATGGTGTAATCCATGGATACAGAATCTGTGGATACAGAGGGCTGACTGTACTATAGCCCTTTCCATACAATATATATTTTCCCAGAACAAATGTATCATGCCACCAAACAACTAACTTTTACAAGATCAATGTTCACATTATAATAATGCTGTGTCCTTCACAAGAGATACCTCCTGCACTACTATGTCCAGCATGATGCACCAAGAAATCCCAAAGGTAAAAACAAACAAACAAATAAAAAAGCCCACAGCAACTTACAGCAGCTTTTACTGTAGCAAATTCCACAACTGCACTTCCAGTCTTCTTGCTTGAAATCAACAAATTCAGAACTTCACCATACTGCCAGAAGAAGAAACGAGAAGTGAGAGACAAGTCTATAGGAGTAACAATATATTTTAAAACTTTAAAGCTCTGACAAATCTGCAAGTACAGATGACAGAAAAACTGTAATGGAATAAGGGAACAGTACTGGCAAAAGGCAATTTATAATGAATGCATTCTACTGTAATGATTCACGAACCAAGATTTGAAAAGCCAATTGAATATAGCAGTGAGATTGATTGACAGTTTATTTGAATTACAAGGCAACGATTCTTTCTGACCAGTTGGAGTCAAATCTAAGTGGTGCTCCAAAACACCTCACCTTTCAGAATTCTCTTTTCAGACCCCCCCCCTTTATCCAGCCCCAAGCCCATGCTGCTTCTAACATATCAAAGAGGTCTTTTAACTGGTTACTCCACTTCCTAATGTCCTTATCAATTCATCTTTCCTAAAGCTTTGTTGACCATCAAACACTTCTTCACTCAGGACCTAACAGAGTCATATATCTTAACTACTCCAGCCATTGTCCATCTGTCACCATTTTTGCATTTCAATTGAATTACAGAACTCTCAGCTGTTTGCCTTCCCTTCCTGTGGTTTCCTCTAGTAAACCATAGCTCTGTTTTTCTATCCCCATTGTTTCTCTATCCCCGTTATCGCTACATTACCACTACTATACCCCCTCATGTTTCTCATCATGGCAGATTCTGACATTTCATCATAGCAGATTCTGACATCTACAGATATATTACTAAGGCAGCTAGCAATTCGAGGGGTGAAAGAAATGAGACACAGAAAATTCACTGAAATTCATACATCATACTTGTGGGAACAAAACCAATTAGAACAGCAAACTGTGTGATTATTAATTAATCTCAACAAAAACCACAAATTATAGAGGAATCTCTAGCCAGACAAAATCAGCTGCTGAAGAAGAATAGTTATCAAGAACATAGTAATAGTAATGAAGAAGGAGAAAAACAAAACAAAACCACATCTCTGTATCAGAGGTTATTCAGAAATCAATGTGCAGGAATATATTAACTTTAAGACAGTTTTCAAGTTATTAAATTCTTATTGGGTGTTCATCCATTGTTTCTGACTTGTGGCAACCTAAGACAAACCTATCATGAGTTTTTCTCGGCAAGATTTGTTCAGAGAAGGTTTCCTTTTAACTTCCTCAAAGGCTGAGATAGTGTGAGATGTCCAAGGTAACCCAGTGGGTTACCATGGCCAAGCAAGAATTCGAACTCTGTTCTCCAGAGTCATAGTCTAATGCTCAAACCACTACATCAAAAAAGAATTAAAGGAGTTATCTTGACTATGATATAGCCTCATAGGTTTATGAAGAAATTAATATCAGTCATTTTTGGTTCATTTTTACACAACAACCAAGTTTGTATGGAACAGTAAGCCAGGATTCACTATATTTCTGGTTTACCATCCTGGCTTTACTATACTCTTGGTTTATCAATGAGTCATGTGTTGGTATATGCAGTTGATTTGTTCCCATTTGGTTCCTCCCATTAATGCAAACAATTAAACAGAGCAGGTATGGTTTCTTTAACACACTTTCCAATCTGGCATTCTGGTTTGTTGCTCCCAAGTAAGCTAGGATGCATGAGCCTTCTCTGCTATGGTGCACTGGCTGTGGAATGTCCTCCCCTAAGAGGCCAACGGATGGATGCTGATGTTAGTTTTGTTTCAGCACTAGGTTAATTTTATGGTGTTGCTGTTTTTTTAATCAAGGGCTTGGGGGCATAGGGATTACAGCCTGGCAAGATTATTGAGTTCTGTCCCAATGTACATGATTTTAAATTGATTTAAATAATTGTAAGTTATTTAAAAATGCTATATAGTTTTACATTGTATTAATGAGTTTTGCTCTGAGAACTTTTGCTACAGAACACCATACAGCTATTATAATAAATTATAATAAATAAGCAAGCCAAAGCCAATTTCTGGCTTGTCCTGGTTGCAATGAGTGCCACAACACAGGACCCTAAGTTCCCCAGGTATGTTGAACAAACCATTTCTAGATTGTTTAATGGCTTGCAGTGGTGGGAGAAGCCAAGTAGAAGCAAATAGGCTGTGTGTAAAAACACAAAGCACAGTAAACCAGGATACACCAGAATTCTGACTTACTCTTCTCTGTTAGGCAAGACTAACTAAAAAGAAGCAGCATTTTGGAACAGAACCTTTTGTAGAATTTGCAGAAGAACATCTCTGGAGTAGCCTCCTTTAGTCTCATCTTCTTTCCTGCACTTCCATCGTAGCTAATAGAGAAAATTGACACGTTAGCTTCACATAGGTAGCAAACTGGGTGCAATATACAAGAGAATTTAGCATTTGTTTTACGTGTTTGATATAGGAAAATTTAAATATACGTAAATATTTGTAGGCAAATGAAAAAGGATTTCTAGACTACATATGAAAAAACACTAATTCTATACATAGAGAAGAGTCCATATTTTAAGAACATGGGAAAGTTTTATTTATTTATTTATTGGATTTATATCCTTCCTTTCTCCCAAAATGGGAAAACTGGTACATACATCGAGCAGCATCTTGCAACCTGTCACTATCCCAAGTCACAGATGTAATTACCTTCATCCTAGTGCCTAGATTCTAGATTAAAGTGCAAGGAACACATTAGGGTGAAGTAAGAGATCATTCTCATAAGCAGCGAGGATGCCAGGGACAGTCCAGCTTTCTGGGAGGCTGGAGGTGATCCATGTGGCTTCTACTGATGGAATGATAAGTTAGTTGCTCATCTTTCTTCATAGCTCAGATTTTGGGGAATGTCTTACTTTGAGCTTGGGTGTTCCTTTGCCCTCCTCTCCATACACATCTTGTTTACCTCAAAGAAAAAAAGGGGAAAAAAGTTATACCACGAAAACTATTTTGAGAGTATAAGGTAGCTTTTTACTAAAT
Source organism: Sceloporus undulatus (assembly GCF_019175285.1). Classification (NCBI taxonomy): domain Eukaryota; kingdom Metazoa; phylum Chordata; class Lepidosauria; order Squamata; family Phrynosomatidae; genus Sceloporus; species Sceloporus undulatus. The sequence goes on along the minus strand of NC_056522.1, from coordinate 321,260,841 downwards.
GGAAATATTCAAGCAATTCTGCATTAAGGACACACTAATGTACCTCCACCACAAAGTATTTCTTTGTAGACAAGATCTATGCTGGCAGGTATCCTGGCAATGATATAAGTCCAAAACGAAGTCTTATGCTTATTTTCATTATGCCTATTTAGAGCAAGAGACTACCACAGAAAAGCAAACTAAATGGTAAACAAATATTTCTAAAATAAATTTTGGCAAGTTCTTGATAAACACTTCTTCCTCAACACTCTACCCCTTTCTTTGTACAAGAGGTAGGATTTCAAAAGGACAAAATCAATTCCTCACACTGAAGAGAAAACAAGTGATAAATTTAAAACTTTCAAAAATATAGCCATGTTAATTTGCTTCAGCATAATGGGGAAAAGGGGTGGGGTATAAGGAATTCAGGAGCCCCTTTAAGACTAACTGATGACACCCAAATTTATTTCTCTATGTCCCCAACTGCTGCAGTGACTAAGGATGGCATCTCTCCTCTAAATGCCTGTCTTAAGTCGGTAATGGGCCTGATGAGGGAAAGCAAACTCAAGGTGAATCCAGAGAAAATGGAGGTGCTTGCGATAGGGATCCCTGGTCCAGGGATGGAGATTTGTCAACCAGTCCTGGGAGTCATCTCTACAGCTGTCATCTCAGGTGGAGGCGGTGGCCAGGAGTGCATGGTACCAACTTCGGTTGATACGCCAACTGCGCCCCTACCTGGCCCAGAGGGACCTTGAAACAGTGGTACATGCTCTGGTAACCTCTCGTTTAATTTCTGTAATGCGCTCTACATGGGGCTACCTTTGTACCAAGTTCAGAAGCTTCAAGTGATCCAAAACGATGCAGACAGATTGGTCACTGGTACATCCAGATCTGACCATATTACTCCAATACTAAAATCATTACACTGGCTGCCAATCAGCTTCCGGGCCCAATACAAAATGTTGGTTATTACCTTTAAAGCCCTACATGGCTTGGGCCCAAGTTACTTGAGGGAATGACTCTCCCTACACAATCCGCCCCACACTCTCAGAACACCCGGGAAAAAATTATTGGAACGTACAAAGATCAGACTAATCACAACTTCCCACAAAGCATTCGCAGCTGCAGCCCCCACCCACACTTTGAAGTAACTTACCGGAAGAGATCCGTCTCATCATCACCTTAGAAGCTTTTAAGAAGGCACTTAAGATGGATTTCTTCCAGCAAGCCTATCCACCTGATCTTTTATAGTGGATCTTACAGAATTTTCTACACCTGATTCAATAGTACAGACACAGACAACGACTTGGCTATGTTAATGATTTTACTGTATTTTGGCATGTTTTTATTGATTATTTTATGTAGTATGGTATTGTGTAAATGTATTGTTTGATTTTATCGGTTGTAATCCCACCTCGATCCGCAGGGAGAGGCAGGAAATATAAATACATATTATTATTATTATTATTATTATTATTATTGTTGTTGTTGTTGTTGTTGTTATTGTTATTATTATTATTATTATTAACTGAGGGGCGACACCGACGGGCCGGAAAAAGTGATGTGAAGCTGCCTTTTCCAAAAGTGATCTGAGTCCCCACCAACTGCAATGCCGGCTCCCAAGTTGCCTGAAGTGTACATGCCATGACCACACTGTGCGGCTTCAAGTTGCACAGCTAGTTACTTAAAAATTGTTCCCCCCACCATCCCTGTGCCCAGTCACAGGAGCACATCACTGGTGACTGCAATCCATTGGATGGCCATCCCTGTGAACCTGCACACAGTTACATGTGCAGTTGTGAAGACCTGTATACATACATAGAGAGTGCAGAAACCATTATCTTTATTCATGATTCTGCTAATGGAGTGGGATTTGTGAATATATCTCAATTCAGCTGTTTCTCTTTCCACTTTCCCTTGGCTCCAGAACTGCTACATTAAATTTGCCCATTGTAAATCCATAATGTTTGAGTTTCTCTCTTGTGGATCTGAGCAGACACAGTGATGCTGAATGGTTTGGTTGTAAAAAAACTGGATTTGATAGTGTGTTCTGGGTGGAGATTGGAGGCATTTAAGTACAGTGTGGTGTTTGGCTGTTCACTACACTATAGTGTAGTCCTCTGTATCTGTACAGTGGAGTTGAAGTGAACTTGTCTGTGTGGATTGTTCTAAGTTTAGGTTGATGGCAGAGGGGAAATGGTTGTAATTCTAATGCAATGCCTCAATTTTTTTGTTTTTTGTTTTTGCATGAGTCCAAATGATAAAGAGGTCATCAGTATACCTCCGTTCAAGCAAACGCTTCTGTGTGCAAGACCTGAGGAAGAATTCCATGTCACTTATGAAGGTAGTTGCATAATGTGGTACCATCTAAGTGCCAATAGTAGTGGCATTAATTTGAGGGTATAAGTTACTTCCGAAAGTGAAGCAGTTCTGAGTGAGTACAAAGTTACAGAGTTTGTTGCTGGCTGTGCTATATGGTACTCCAGTAATTGCCTATATGTGAGATGTTGGTATGCAAGTGATTCTATAAACTGAAGATACAATCCTGTACACTCTTCCTTGCAAATCCCAATAACCTAAAACACAAACTGGCCAAGACTACTGAAGGTCGTATTCAGAAGAGAAAACACAGCATAACCAGAGGCTCTGATCGTGCTTGTTCTTACCAGGCACTCGCTGTTCTTTCTCAAGTCGGATTTGTTCCTTAATGAGTCTCTGTTGCTCTTCCAATTGGCGGGACCCTTCTTCACGTAACCGTTGAATCTAGAAAGAAAGGCAAAAGTGTGACCATGCTGCCTAAAAAAATGGCTGTTACAAAACAATTTACATCTTTACATTTTATAGACTACATTTTTACAGACTAAGACTGTCACAAGGAGTAGGCTGATGGCAGATCTAGCTCTACATTCTGTGACAATCAACAAGAGCTAAATGGAAAAGTTTTTATTTTCAAGAGTGTAAGTAGGAAGATAAAAAGCTGCCTTACATGAAATGAGAACACTATTTCATTTAGCTTAGTCTTGACTACACTGACCAACAGAGGGTTTCTACATTTTTAGACTGGAGTCTAACCTTGCTATGCCAAGGACTGAAACCTGGGACTTTCTGCTTATGAACCACATGTTCTACTATTCAGCTATATCCATTCGACTCTTGAATAAATGTATCTCTTTATGCTGCCTCTTCACACATACGAAGATGCGAGTTTAGATTCCCCTTCCTCCATGGGATCCCAGAATAATTTATTTAATTACTCAACCCCCAATCCAGTAACTCTCAGTCTGCTCTGACTCACATTTCAAACAGAAAATGACATTTTGTCCAGTAATGCTAGCCTTACCTCTTGTTCCAAAGTCCTAGTTATATGGATCTCTTCCTCCCTGCTGAACTGAGACTGGGCCTCTCTTTCCCGGGCTTCGAGATCTGATGCATAAGAAGTTCACAAACTCAGCAAAACACAAATACTTTTATAATAGGGTGGGTTATGAAATACTGATGCAATAGCATGATCTCAATTTTTAAATAACTTTATTGAAACTAATTATTATAGACATGAATCAATTATAAGGATGCCTCCCCTTGGCATTTATCCCCTATGTGGAAGTAATGTTCTGGATTTACATACCAAGCTTGACTTTTTTTCTCCTTTCGTCAAGTTTCTGAGTTCTTTCTGCTGCCTGTTTCTTGGCTTTCCTTACTTTATCATATGCTGCCTGGAGAAATAATAACAAGATAATGAAGAACACATTAAAAGAAATCTAAGTTGCAATTGCATAAGTAAAAATTCTAAAACTAAGGAAATAAAGCAGGAGAAAGTTAACTAAAGCATAACGTAAGTAGCTGAGAAAGAAGCTACCACTTACACTCTTGACTATAGGTGGGATAAAACAGACCACAATAAAGGGGAAAACCAGAATTTGGAAAAGCATGAGTGCATGCCATTATGTTTTTGAAAAAAAATAGTCCTGCTATTTGTTGCCAACTATTATCAACATTGTTTATTTCTTTTTAAGGCCTTCTGGATATCATTTTCAGGAGAAAAGCAGTGTAAAATATTTTAAATAAATTAAACTGAAACATAAGGCTTTCCCAATTCTTTGGTGATTTCCTTTTATTTCTAGAAAAATAGTATGGAGAAAATCAAAACACTGAATTATCATTGCCATTTCTCATGTGAAGCATGAGCACAACCAGTTTCTTACACATGACATCAATAGGTAAAAGAAGCCCCCCGTACTTTCTTATATAGAAGTTCATCTATATTATGGTCACATTATTTCACTGTAAGATAAAGAAGTTCTCAAAAATTAATTTTTGAGTTGTGCGGGAAAATCATTGTCAACAGCAGAGTTTTCCATTCATCCAAATATGCCCAAGCTTGTTGATTTAGTTCTACAAATGACCAGGGCACTCATTCCCTTGCACTGGACCAGCAGGAAACAACCAGTGGATCTGTAGTGGCCCACACAAAAGCAGTTGAAGTAAGTGCCTGGGTGCTTTTTTGTTTCTTCAAGAATTCCGGTGCAATGGCAGAGCAAGTATATGCTTGCAGTTATGAGACTGAACTAAATAACTCACCCTTGCTGCTGCATCTGTTAGAACTGCCAATGTTTGGGATAACTGATGGAAGAGCTCAGCTAGGGAACAAAAAGGGAAAAATTAAAGTGGCAACTTAGGAGACTGCACACAATACCTGGATATAATGAAACTGAAAATCTGATTTTACAGAATGGGACAAGCTTTTTGTAACATTTGAAAATGAACCCCTGCCACAACGACTGAGTTTTTAACCAAGAGGATGCTGAGTTTTCTTTCCTTTTTGTTGAAATATTTTAAAATAGACTTTTTAATTCATTTGTCTTTTGATATGTGAACTTCACTTATTATTCACCTCAGTGGGAGCGACCTTGAGTCCTATAGAAAGGGGAGGCAGGATACAAATTCAATAAATAATTGCCACATAAACTTTTGAAAAGCTGTTATTGTTGTTATTATTTTATGTATTTACATCTTTCCATACTTGTAATATAGGGACTCAAGGCAGCTAACAAATTTAAAATAACATAAGTAAAAATAATACAAAAGCATTAAAAATGTAGATATAAAGTTTAAAAAACAATTAAACAATCTAAAAAGTTAAAAGCATCACATATTACAAATATTAAAATGTATTTAAAACTATATACAAACACTGACATTTGAATTGCACAGCATTTAAATGCCCTATCCTCAGGAGTTTGAAACATTCCACCTCCGGAAGGAAAGCAGTGATGAGGTCATCCTGGCCTCTCTAGAGAGGGAGTTCCAGAACTTGGGAGCACCCACCAAGAAGGCCCTCTTGTTTGCTCCCACCAAACAAGCCTGAGGGAGAGGTGGGACAGAGAGAAGGACTTCTCTCGAATGATACAGCACTCTAATGGGATCATAAAGGGAGATACGGCCCTTCAAATAACTGGAGCTAAGCCAAATGCAGTCGTCCCTTTGTGCTCGTGGGGGAGCAAAAAACATGGGACCTTAAGTCCTGTTGTTTTCTATGGTAGCGTGGTGTGTGCATGGTTGCTAATGCAGCCATGTGCATGTGCCTCCATTACAAACAGCGGGGCCTTGCCATCAGTGGAAGCTCAAATCTGCAGATGGCAGGTCCATGGATAAGAAGAGGCACTGCAGTGCTTTTTAGGTCAAAACCAGCATTTTGAATTGTGCCTAGAAACTGACCAGCAGCCAATGGAGCTGGTGCAAGAAGAGAGTTGTGGTGCTCCCTATATCCAGCTCATTAACCTCTCCCCATACAGTCCGCCCCGCACTCTCAAGTCAGGTGGGAAACATCTTTTAGGAGTTCCAGATGCTCGACTTAATTCATCCCGGAGGGCATTCTCAGTTTCGGCCCCTCAGCTCTAGAACTCACTCCCCCATGAGCTCCGTACAGTCGCCACCCTTGATGGTTTTAAGAAGAACCTGAAGTCCTTTTTATTCCGCCAGGCTTTTCCCCCATGAGCCTGCTGGCATCTTTCTTCCTCCCCTGGCAATGTAATTGGTGGATTCCATCTATCCAGCCATTTGTATGGGGTTGTTTTGCATGGTTTTAACTGTTTTTAATTGTTAACTGTTTTATTGGTTTTTTTTGTAATTGGATATTGTGTATGTTGGGGAATTGGGTTATGTTTTAATTGTTTTTGTTTGCTTGTTGTGCACCGCTGTGATCTTTGGAATAGCGGTATAGAAATAAATATTATTATTATTATTATTATTATTATTATTATTAACAACCTGGCTGCAGCTCTTTTGGTGAACTGAAGTTTCAAAGCTCATAGAGATTATTACAGTAAAGCAAATGGGATACAAGAAAGGCATGTACCACCATGGCCAGATCCAACTTCTCCAAGAACGGGTGCAGCTGATGCACTAATTTTAACTGGGCAAAGCACTCCTAATCAGTGCTGAAACATGGGCTTCCAGGTTCAGAGCTGAATTCAACAATACTCCTCAAACTGCGAACCTATGTTTGCAGGGGTAGTGAAATCTCATCTAACACAGGATGGAACCCTATTCCTACATCTGTCTTTCAACTGACCAGAAACTGTCTTGTTTGGATTAAGCTTCAGTTCATTTGCCCTGAACCAGTCTGTTACAGCTGCCAGGCATCAGTTTAGCACAGGAACATCTTACTTGGAATTAGGTGGGAAGGAGTGATAGAGCTGGGCATCATGAGCATACTGGTGACATCTTACTCCAAAACTATGGGCAACCTCTCCTAGCGGTGTAGATGTTAAAAAGCATTGGGGACAAAACTAAACTCTGAGGGACCCCACAAACCAATGCACAAGGAGTAGAGCAGGTATGCCCCAGCACCACCCTTTGAGAGCACCACTCCAAGAAAGAACAGTGCCAACATAAAACAGTACCTCCATGTCTCTCCAACAATCACACAAATGCCAAGAAACAGCACAGAGCAATGTAATTCTTTATATGGTCAGCTCTCTGTACCCATGGATTCTTTATCCACGGAGTTATGGCTTGAAAATATTAAATATATATAAATTCCAAAAAGCATACCTTGATTTTGCCATTTTATATATGGGGTATCATTTTACTATGCCATTGTATCTAATGGGACTTGAGTACCTGCCAATTTTGTTATCCATGGGGCGGTGTGTGTATGTGTGTGTGTGTTCCTGGAACAAAATCACTCCTGGTGACCACTAGGGGACAGTATTAAGAAAAGACTGAGTTTCCACAAAGACTGTCAATACCTGCTTTGGGATTATCTGGATGTTTATCTGGATGGCAGGTTAAGGCTTTCTGTCTGTAGGCTTTCTTAATCTGCAAGAGTCAGAAAAATAGGATGGAATGAGGAAATGTAACATAGTTAAAGGGAGTAGAAACAGCTTTAAGAACAACAGCTAAAATAATTATATTATTCTGTCAAAGGGTGACTGATCAAATGTGACAGAATCCAACCAATTACCATAATAAATTATGAATGGTTGCCAAAATCTAACTTGACTGCACATTTCACACCATAGCAGCACAAAATACACCTCTCACTAAACAACCAGGTTTCTACACTTCAGGTTATATGGAAATACTGATGGTGGAAGACCTTCATTGATAGAACATAGGCAACTGGATTAATCCATCTTGGCAAATTACAAAGCAGGATCTCCTTTTGAGATGGCACAGAAAAATATTTGTGTCAACACACCTGCTAAAAGCATCTGGTATTTGTGCACCACCTTGTGGGCAAAAACTAGATTACAATACATATTTACTGGTAATAACACTATTTGTTCAAAGCATCTCTTCTTATACATGCTCTTAGAATTTGTTAAAACATATTTCCAAAATGCTATTTACCATATATAATTGGCTATAATTCAACCTCATGTATAAGTCGAGGGCAGGTTTTGGAGCCAAAATTATGGATTTTGATATGACCCGTGGATAGGTCCAGGGTAAAACCTAGGGGCATGTAACAAAGGATCTAAAGGATGAAGCAAAGGAAAACAATGCCAAAGAATTTACAAAATCCCAGCAGGCATAACTGTTTGTGTTCACACTAAAGGCTGGATGGATGAAGAGGGTCAGTGCTTTCAGATTACACTCTTTCCTTTTACCAGAGGATGGTTCCTTTCTTTTAAGAGTCAAAGTGCATTACTTACACTGACCTGTGAATAAGTCAACCCAACCTTTGGGGGTTCATTTTTTGACTAAAACTTCTAGACTTATACTGTACATGAATATATACAGTAAGTGGTTCCCCTCGCTGAGTGAAAATTCCCTCCATGCAACAGGACAACTCTACAAAAATGGTTCATTTTTCTTTTAAAAATAGTTATGTGCAGAATAGCTAGTAAGAAAAGGCTAGTAGCTTTTTCTAAATTGCCACAATACAGCTCATACACAATGAACCAGTACTATTAATCACTTATTACTGAGACTGAGGTAAGGATGCATTTAACTGAAGTGTTGTGCTGAAGAGTACTTACAGGCACTGTATATACCAGTGGTCCCCAAACTATGCCCTTTAAGAGATTTTGGACTTCAGTTCCCAGAAGCCTCAGCCATGTTGGCCAATAGTCTGGGATTCTGGGAGCTGAGGTCCAAAATGTCTTAAAGGGCACAGTTTGGAGACCACTGGTATATACTTATATAAATGTTAGCCAAAAATTTGACCTTAAAAACCTGGGTCGCCTTATACATGGGTCCAAGTATGGTACTATAATGCTTACCAAAAAGGAACCGTCCCCTTCTCTGTGTAGGGTGGCAATAGGTGAGAGCTTATTCCATCTAAGGAGAACCTAAAAAAGCACTGACCCCGTCCAGTGCCACAGGATGGAAAAAGAGGGAGGATAGAAAGACCTGGCTGAGAGGGGACAGGGCTCAAGGGTAAAAACTGAGAAAGAACACTGGGCTCCTGCAGAACTGGCTGACATGCAAGGAAACCCCAATTGCAGTCGGTTCTTCTTCAGTGCCACCCTGTGAATGGCGGTCATGGCAGCTCTTTGGTGCTTCCCCTTAAAGGAGCACTGAGAGGAATTGGGCATTGAAGGATATGCATAAGACATTTGTGTGTGTTTGTTAGCTTTTCTGAGTTAAAATCCCTCCTCGTCCATCCAGCCTTTGGAATGAGCACAGATATACTGTACCCTCGCTTCTCCATATCTTCAATCTCTCTCTCTCTACAGGCTCCTTCCCGTCAGACTTCAAACATGCTCTCATTTCCCCAATTCTGAAAAAACCTTCTCTTGACCCCTCCTCTCTGTCTAGCTATCGTCCGATTTCTCTTCTCCCCTTTCTTTCTAAGGTTTTGGAACGGGTTGTCTATTCGCGCTGTCTTGAGTTTCTTGAAGCCAACTCCATTCTCGATCCCTTTCAGTCTGGTTTCCGCCCAAAGCATTCGACTGAGACAGCCCTCACTAAGATCTCAAATGACCTTTTACAGGCCAAGGCTAATGGCCTTTACTCTGTTCTCATCCTTCTTGATTTGTCTGCAGCCTTTGACACTGTTGATCACTGTCTCCTAATTGACATACTCTCTGACCTTGGGTTCTCAGACTCTGTTCTCGACTGGTTTAGATCTTACTTGTCTGGCAGATCTTTTGCAGTAGTTGCAGGGGGTCTGACTTCTTCTCCTGTTCCCTTATCTGTTGGAGTTCCCCAGAGCTCTGTTCTGGGTCCCCTTCTGTTTTCTCTCTACACACTGTCCTTAGGAAAACTCATCAGCTCTTTTGGTTTTTCCTACCATCTCTATGCCGATGACACCCAGCTGTATCTTTCCACCCCTGACCTTTCTCCAAGGCTTGAACAGCAAGTCTCGTCTTGCCTTACAGCTGTCTCACAGTGGATGCGCCATCGGCGTTTGAAGCTCAACATGTCCAAGACGGAGCTTCTTGTCTTTCCTCCTAAGCCCAACCTTCAACACTCCTTTTCTGTCTCTGTGGACAACATTTCCATTCAACCAGTCCAGCAAGCCCGCAGTCTTGGCTTTATCTTTGACTCTTCTCTGTCGTGTATCCCTCAGATCCAGACCACAGCCAAGGCATGTAGATTCTTTTTGTACAATATTGCCAAAATCCGACCATATCTCTCCGCCTCTACTGCCAAGATCCTGGTCCATGCCCTAGTGGTCTCACGACTTGATTACTGTAATGTCCTCCTGGCTGGGCTTCCTTTTTCTCACCTCCGTCCTTTAATCTCTGTTCAGCATTCAGCTGCACGCATTATCACTTCCACCCACCGCTCTGACCACATCTCTCCTGTCTTGGCATCCCTTCACTGGCTCCCTCTCCCTTTCCGCATTCAGTATAAGCTCCTGCTGTCGACATTTAAAGCCCTCCATGGACTGGCCCCTCCTTACTTATCTGACCTTCTTTCTCCTCACCTTCCCACCAGGGCCCTCCGTTCTGGTAGTCAAGGGTTCCTGTCTCAGCCCAGGATTTCCTCTGCCCCATCCCGGATTCGCCCCTTTTCACTTGCTGCCCCTCACTCCTGGAACCTTCTTCCTCCACAAGCAAGAGCCATCACTTCTTTAACCAGCTTCAAAACGGAGTTGAAAACCATCCTATTCAGAGAAGCCTTCCCAGGCATCGCATAATTGTCGCTTACTATCTGATGTTCTGTTGTTGGCTGTTTATTGATCCATTTCCTGTATTGCTATGTACTGTATATGTATTATCCTACTTGTGAGTATGTATTTTCCCTGGATAATGATTAACCTCCCATTTTGAAGCCAAGCCCTCCCTTCAGTCCATCTGCCTTGGTCCAGGCCTCGGAGGTTGAGAGGAACTGCTGGACCTCTTACCCTTTCCCGTCACCACTCCCTTCTCCTTCTGTGTCATGTCTTTTTAGATTGTAAGCCTGAGGGCAGGGAACCGTCTAACTAAAAAGACTGTATGTACAGCGCTGTGTAAATTTACAGCGCTTCATAAATAAAGGTTAATAATAATAATAATAATAATAATACCTGCCAGAACTTTCTAAGTTCTTTGGCTTCCCCCCCCCTTGCTTTGTCCTTTACATTTGGTTATGTTTAGTTATGCAGATGAAACCAAATTAGGAGGGATAGCTAATACCCCAAAGGACAGGATCAAGCTAGGCCATAGCTAACAAAATGAATTTCAACACAGAGAAATGTAAGATACTGCACTTAGGGTGGAAAAATGAAATGCACAGATATAGGATGGGAGACACATGGCTGAATGAAACTATGGTGCTTTCTGCACCGTCATTTGGGACGTCCTCTGGACGTCCCATTTTAAAAAAGGGGCGTCTCTTACAGACGCCCCTGGGCCTAGTACGGACTCTGTCCGTACAAGATGGCGCCGGCCCTTCTACATGGCCGGCGCCATCTTTGCGTACCGGACGCTGAGCGTCCGTACGCGTTGCGCCGCTTGTGACGTAGCGAGCGCGCCCCTGGCGCCTCGCTACGTCACAAACGCGACGGAAAAAGAAGCTCCATTTTGGAGCTTCTTTTTTGGTCCGCGCGGGAGTCGGGCCGTGTGAAGGCTCCGGCTCCCCCGCGGACCTACTGGCGGCGGCGGCAGACCGCCGCAAAGCGGCGGTCTGTACCCCGCCTATGTGTGAAAAGGATCTGGGAGTCCTAGTAGACTATAAGCTGAACATGAGTCAACAGTGCGATGCGGCAGCCTAAAAGGCCACTGCTATTTTAGGCTGCATCAATAGAAGTATAGTGTCTAGATCAAGAGAAGTAATAGTGCCACTGTATTCTGCTTTGGTCAGGCCCCACCTAGAATATTGTGTCCAGTTCTGGGCACCACAATTCAGAAAGGACATTGAGAAACTGGAGCGTGTCCAAAGGAGGGCGACAAAAATGGTGAAAGGTCTGGAAACCATGTCCTATGAGGAACGACTTAGGGAGCTGGGGATGTTTAGCCTGGAGAAAAGAAGGTTAAGAGGTAGCCCTGTTTCAATACTTACCCACAGGACATGTTAAAATCCATCATTCTGGCCCCCAAACCTGCCCTTATGCATGACCCAGTGGGACATCTATAGGAAGTCACCATATGTACTTGTCTATAAGTCAACTTCACGTCTAAGTCGAGAGAAGGCTTTGGGGCCAAAATGATAGACTCTGACATGCCCCACGGATAAACTGAGGGCAAAACCTAGGGATATGAACCAAGGATCTAATGGATGAAGGAAAGCAAAGCAGTACCAAAAACCTTCCACCCTTCCCTGTGGGGACACTAAAGGCTGGCCATGGAGGAGGGAAGAGAGAGGGGAGGTCAGTGCTCCCAGGCAGAATAAGACTCTTGCCTTTCACCAGGAGATGGTTCCTTTGAAAGGGGGAGTCAGAGGGCCGTGTCTGCAGGGGCCATGGGTGAGAACTCCGCTCAGGCTTTGCGGGGTCAGTTTTTGACTAGGCTTCTTAGGCTTTGACAGCACCTGAAGGGAGAGGGGGGCCTTCGACCAGGGCTCAGTCATGGGGCCCAAGAAGCCACACTCTCTCGGCCTCAAGGGAGGCAACGGCAAAGCCCTCTGAGGAAGCTTCCTCCTGCTCCTCCTTTTCCCGGGGCCTCTCTGACCTCTTTATCCGCCGCCTTCTCGCCGACTCCCAGCAAGGAGTACAAGTCCAGCTCCAGCAGCTCCTTCTCCAACCCCATTTTCTTCCTTCGCTCTTTCCAACCGTCGCCTCCTCTCCTCTGGGGTCTCTCTCCAAGGTCCAAGCCCTCCGTTTACCTCCCACACAAGGGTCTCTCTCGACCGCGCTACGGTTCCTGGGAAACGTAGTTCTTTCCACTCCACAATTCCACTTCCCTATAGAATGAAACTACACCAGCCGAACTACCATTCCCATCATGCCCCTCTTCCGGCGAACCCCCACGCTGCCGTAAAGCGCGGACGCGGACGTTTTGAAGCGACGCCTCCGGAGTTTCCCAGCAGCCACCGCGCCACCAAGCGGCTTCATGGGAAATGTAGTTCCCCGGCGCCTCTTTCTGTGAGGAGAGCGCTAGAGAGGTGAGTGTCAGGCGGCTTTCGGTGCCAGATACCGAAAAGGGAGCCGGGCTGGGCTCCGTCGTTGGTCTCTGATGATGTTTCGATAGCGAGGCGCCTCAGTTTGGGTGGGTCTAATCCCGGGCTGCATCCGCTTCGATCCCGCTTTAGCTGCCACGGCCCCATGCTATGGAATTCTGGGAAATGTAGTTGGTTAGGGGCTGCACCAGAGCAAAGGAAGACAGCAAGGCACCACAAAATGGGGGGATCTTCAAGAAAAAGCACAAGCTAAAAGACTCTAATATAAATTAATATCATGTAATACATAACAACAACAATATTAATAATAATAGATTTTATTTACCTTTTATATTTATATCTATTTAATATGCCGCCTCTCCCCCGCAGGATCCAGGCGGCTTACAGCGTCAGGTCAAAAGACAATATAAAATGCACCCCATTAATCCCCTGCCTCCATCCACAAGGCAATAAAATATCAATCAATCAAGAATCAAAAAAGATTTTTAAATCATCCAAATTAAATTAAGACTAGGCTTCATTTGTCGTTCATCTGCAGCTGTGTGACAAGGGCGGCTGCCTTTGATCATGGACTCAGCCCCAGTGCCTTCTTATTGCTATTAGTTTTATTTTCTTACATCCTATCTTTCTCTCAGCATAGGGACTCAGAGGGCCTTATATAATATGTATATAAAACACACTGCAGAAATAACTGCCCAGGCTCAAATCCTGGGAACTGTAGTTTCATGAGACATTTAGCCTCCTTTGTCAGAGAGAGCGCTCTGGTGCCACAGTAAACTACAGTTCCCAGCATTCCCTAGCACTGAGCCAGGGCAGTTAAAGCGGTCTCAAACTGGATTATTTCTGCAGTGTGTTTTGGACCATACTTGTGTAGAACTCTGAGGAAGACAAATGCTTGAAATTGCGCTTTACTAACCACAGACCCTTGACTGGATCTGCGTTTAAATTACTCCTTTCATTTCCTGTCCATTGTGCTGAAATTAAGGGGGAAACCCTTTCAGCATTTGTATTGTGTCCTCAGGCAGCCCCTTTCCTAACCCCTCTGCTGTCCTTTTCCTCTCTGAGAAACAAATGCATCCTCAGCTCTGGGTGCGAATCTAGTCTACTGCTGCTCCAAGGGTGACCAAACATCCTCCTTTTTCCAGGACATGCCCTCCATTTCAGCCTTCTGTACAGGAGGAATTCCAAAATGCCCTCCATTTTGAGCATGACTATGAAGCATGAATTTATATTTACATTAATGTTTCTAGCTTTTATTTTGGAACGTTTCATATTTGTGATATGATAGCCCTGTTTAAATATTTGGAGGGATGTCATATTGAGGGTGGATCAAGCTTCTTTTCTGCTGCTTCAGTCTCATTCTTTGAAAGCTTTTAAACTTTGCTTTGATTGTGACTTCCAGCATGGCAGGGGGTTGGACTGACTATCCCTTGAGGTCTCTTCTGTCTCTATGATTCTATGATTTGTTTTGACTCTCCTATATTTTGTGGTGCCTTTTCCTCCTTTGGGATTATGAAATCTGTTCACTCTACCTCTAAGGAAAAAAAGGGTTGAGAAGAATCTGTCCTATCCTCCTATTTGCAGTGAGAACAGGCTGCCAAGTAGACAAATTTCTCATAGGGGAACAGCAAACGCGGTGTTACACAATGGGCTTCTTGTATTCATGCTCCAAGTAGAGGACATTTTGGTATTCCTCCTGGACAGAAGGTTGAAATGTAGAATGTGTCCTGGAAAAGGAGGACAGCTCCTCTGTGGTAGAGAGATATTGGTTAAGCTCAGGTGTGTCCATTCCTTTTACGACTCCAGCAGTGACTCAGCTGGGGGTGACACTCCATTTCAACCCTCAGAGCCTAAATTGCATCATCAACATTGCTGTTTTTATCTTTCCCCCCTTTTTGTGTTGGAGCCCTGGTGGTGCAGTGGTTAAATGCCAGTACTGTAACCACAAGGTTGTGAGTTCGTACCCAGGGCTGCCAGGTTGACTCAGCCTTCCATTCTTTCGTAGGTTGGTAAGATGAGTACCCAGCTTGTTTGGGGGCAATTGGCTTACAGATTGTAAACTGCTTAGAGAGCACTGAGCTCACGGATAAGTGGTATAGAAATGTAAATGCTATTGCTGTTGTATTACCAAAAGAGAGGAGAAAGGAGGGATAACTGCACTCAGACTGAGAAAAAGAGGAAGGAAAATTTCTATCTGCAATATCAGTATGTAAAGGGATCTTACAGTAACACCCATAATCCACAAAACAGTGATACTTTTATTGGGTCAACCAAAATGCATAAAATATGTCACAAGCTCCACTGGCTTCTTATCAGGCAAAGGTGTAGTGCCTTTGAGACTCACTGTGCGAAAAGTACATTGCCCATTTGCCTTTCTCATGTCATCAGTGCTGCCTCTATGCAAAAGCTTTCAGACAGTGAGTCTCAAAGGTGCTACAAGATCCTTTTGCATACTGATATTCCAGACCAACACAGCTATATGCTTCTGAATTCCACCTGCAACATGTATCCTTTAAGAACTAAGAATGAGGTCCATGTTGCAGATGGATCTCAGAGGAAGTACTTTTTTGTATTGCTAATGGTTATCACATTTTACCTCCTGGACTTTGGAATGCTTTATTCCCAGTGACACATATCCAGAAAGAGGAGGGACCTGCTTGCATAGATATCTCTCCACAGAACAATACAACAACAGCAACATCTTGAGAAAATGCAGGCCTGTGACTAATGTCATCATTTTTTAAATTATTATTATTTTCTCCTGTATGATTTTAACACCTTTGACTGATGAAGGAGCCAGTAGAGCTGTCTTTGCCATTCATTATGGATGGTGATGACAGAGAACAAAGTTCTTAGTCCCAAGTGGAGCAGCCCCACTGAGTTAGTGGAATGTTCTCATTGATTCAATGGGTCTACTCTGGTTGGAAGTAACAGTTGGATTAAAGTAAATGGGTTTCAAAAATTCAGACTTCATGGGATACTCCCCCAACTGAAACTGGATATGTATGCTACTGGAATCCTAAAACTAAAACTGGAGTGAGATGGCAGATTCAGGTAGCAGATTTTGAGTAGCATGAAAGATCAGACCATTCTTAGTTATTTTTTCCTCTCGGAGGGAAAGAAGAAGCACTTGTAGGATTTTCTACCTTGCTCCAAAATAGCTTAGCTAATAAGTTCTATGTACCTTGAATGGGATGGATATTGACTATGCTATTTGCTGCTCTTTCTCAGGCAGCAAAATGTCATGGGCTCTCACTTCTTGAAATTATGTATTTCAGGAGACTTGAGCACTATTTTTCTTCACTTTGGAAGACTGACTAAAATAAAGTTTCAGACCTATAAATTTTCTACAGAAGAGCCTTTGAAGTATTATGAAAACCATTAGTAACATAATCCTCCCAGGCTGCAGTGTAAATTAATATTTAATACTGATGCTTTTATTCTGGTTAAGCAAGGTCCAAAACCTAACTTTTTATTTAACTGAATCAGCACCAGAGTATAAATTTCATAGCAAGGTAGGTTTTCAGAGATCCATTGCTAACATTTCATAACTGTACATTTCTTTTATTGTTTGTTCTCTCTTTGAAAGAGGAAGAAAATTTGGATATCTGTGTACAGACAGTAGAATCATGGGCCTCCATTTGTGCTTTTTGTGAGAACTGAGTGTGCTATCTCATCTTGACACTATGGATAGTAGATGTTATGGCTGTGCATCAAAATTCAGTGTCTTCAAGAAACAGGCAAGTTCTTCTTTGCTAACTTATACATCAGAAATGTAAGCATTATACTTGAATCATTGTCTTCAGACCTGTGAGTGTGAACAGCAGGATTTAGAATTCCAGAATAGCCTGTCAGTGTCCAAGTTTCCAATCTTGTAATGACTTGTGCTTTCTTTTCACTTTCAATAATGTAAACAATAATGTTTAAATGTGGAGAGATTTGGAAGTGGATGGTATGGATCTTGCCCAAGACAATGCCTCTCAGCTTCACTTCTCTATTTTGTATAAGTTTAAGGAGGAGTTAATGGAGCTAGAGAAGATGGATAGAATCTGCTTCCTCTCTGAAACCTAAAGGATGGTTGACTGAAGGGATGCTTTGACTGTGATTTCTTGCATGGCAGGGGGTTGGACTGGATGGCCCTTGTGGTATCTTCCAACTCTATGATTCTATGACACATAGCCTTTTATAAACTATTTGTCAATATTGTGAGATAAGAATGATAAGTACATTAATAATTACTGATTATTACTATTCATAGTCTCTTTAAGGAAAGGTCACTTAAGAAGAACTATATCCACCATTAGTGTGCCATCATATACCATTTGTGTATATTACAAAGTGAAGATGACCAATTTAAAAAAAGAATTTAAGCTTGTCAATGCTAGTAAGGTGTTGCTTTTCACTGTGTAATATAGGGCCGAAACAAACAGCCAAAAATGGGCAGCTTGGAGCTGCCCCTAGAGTAGAAAAAATCTGCTATTTGTGATAGAAAAAAGCCACCCCTTTGCCTCTAGAGCCAGCTTTTCTCCAGCGCTGGGGCGAATGGCATTTAAATGCCACACCCCCAAGCTGTATAGAAGCCAGCCTGCGTGTAATCGCCAACGTGGTTTTTGTCCGGCTTGGGGGCATGGCATGTCTAAACACCACGATCCCAAGCTGGCGTGAAGCCAGCTTAATTGGGCCGTCTGTGTCGGCCCATAGTCTGCATTAAAATTACTGATAACTGACTTCTCTCTCGGTACGTGTGTGTGTGTAAGAGATATTGAGAAAAGAGCATGGTTTGGGGTGTTCAACTAGGACTTGGTCATGAACTGACTGACTGAACATGAGCACATCACATTCTTTCAACCTAAGAAGAAGGTAATGGGAAACCTCTTCTGAATAAATTTTCTCAAGTAAACCATATGATAGGGTTGTCATAAGTCACAAATGACTTGAAGGCACTTAATAACAACAAAAGTGTGGGGGGTGGGAGAGAAAGAAAGAGAGATTTAATTATTATCTGAAATGTATCATTAATGTTTATTAGAGAGATGAAGAACATGCTGTTGTAGAGCACTTGTGTATAGAATTGCTTAATGCATAATGTGTATATGAGGCAAACATGTATTTGGAAGCATGTGTATACAGTATAATATATAGTATTGAGGTGCCAGTGTTCCTACCAGTCTTCGTTAGATTTGGTTGCAACTCCAGGTTTACTGCTCCATAATAAAATGGCTAAAATTAAGGTGCATGTCTTTAGGTGGAGGTTTCATGAACAAATTAACAGTAATGCATTGTTATGCAATTCTTTATGGATTTTGTAGACCCTTCATTAAAATGTATTACAGTATTTACATCTTAAAATTCAGAAAATAATCAAAGCCTCCACTATATAGTTAAACATTTTTGGTGTGGAAGCATCTCCTTAGTGGATGCTCTACAAACAGGAACTGCAGACTTTTCCCTATGACTACAACCAGCTGCTCAGAGGACTTGTTTTCCCTTTTCCCTCCTCACTTTACTTTCTTTCTCAGTGTGGATGCAGGAACTGTGGCCGGTTATTTTGCTCAGGGTGCCTTGGATTCAGTGCCATTGTTCCCCGTTGTGGAAACGCTCAACAGAAGGTTTGCAAGCAGTGTCATGGGGAATTAACAGGGTAAGACCAAAGACATGGCTCTGATTGATATACTTTCAGGTTTGCTTTTTATTAAGGCACAGAATGCAAACTATACTGATCTGTATTTAGCAGATTTAGCACTTTGGTATTTCTTCCTGCCATTGGGAAAAAGATATGTGGATACTTCACTACAATTTAGGGACGCTTAAGTGTTCATTTGTCAGCTGCCTTGAGTCCTGGTTTGAGAGAAAAGATGATGCATATCATCTTTATGTATGAGGAAGCATTCAGCAACACAGTCTTTCACTTGGCAAATAAGTGTGATACAATTAAGAAGCAGACTTACCACTTCATTTGCTGTTTTTGGAGAAGAAGGCAGAATATCACAGTCTGGTATAGCCCTCTCATTAGCCAGAGTGAGGTGGCTCTGTGCCCCCCGGCTTATCTTTTGCCATAGGTTACAGTAGGGGATGCTGTCCTATGGGACCACAAGGGCTATCTAGTGTAACTAGTGTAACTTCCAACCAGTACAGGAAGCTGTGAGTCAAGCATCCCTGAGAGATAGTTATTAAACTTCTGTTTAAGAACCTCCACTGAACTTCTGAGGGAGACTATTCCACAGTCAAACATCTCTTGCCATAATGTGATGCAACTGCCTGTCCAATTGGCTTTTGTCTGTGAAGGTTAAGAGGGCACCAACTGGTATTCCTCAGGCAGTAACATGACTTTATCATAGTGCCATCCCTAGGACTTCATGCAAGATGGGTCTTGGTTTGAGGCCACCTCTTGATATCATAAATACAAGCTTCATGCTTTGCCCTTCTCACATTTCTCATTTTCTTTCCAGTGGTCCATCAAAATCCAATTCAGCTAAATGGTCTCCGCCACAGAACTATAAAAAGTGAGTCTTAATAGCCTCAACACCCACCTTGGTACACATTGCAAAAAAATTGTGGGTCCGTGTTCTCATTCTATAAATTCTTACCTCTGTTTTGAACTAGACTGAGACCAATAGTTTTGGTCATCTATTCACCATCTGTAAAAATGCTCTTGTCTGTGACAGGTTTCAAATGCTTATGTAGAAGGTTAAAAGTTCATATGGCTTTCTTAACCTTGTTTAAAGTAACTCTGCTGCTAAACTAGCCGCTCTTATTTCTTATTAAAGTTGTTGTGCTTGCCCTTGAGCTTGCACACACATATACATAAAAAATCCACAAAACAGTGATATTTTTATTGGGCCAAGCAAAATACACAAAATACATCATGCAAACTTTTGAAGCTCCACTGACCTCTTCATCAGGCAAAGGTGTTAAAAATCATATAGGAGAAGAAACAACAATGATGATGTTAGAGAATCACAGACTACATTTTGTCAAGATGCTGTTAACAGGAGTTAACATTTTATTGGAGTTAACATTTTATTGCATGGATTTTTTTATTCTTTGTCTCCCAGAGTCCACATGGCCAAAAAGAGATGTAGCCTCTGCCTGCATTGCTACATCTCCAGATTGTCTTAACTGACAGCAACAAAAACGTCTTGCAAAATGTAGGCCTATGACTCTCTAACATTGTCATTGTTTTTGATTCTTCTGTATCATTTTTAAAACCTTTGCCTGATGAAGAAGCAAATGGAGGTTCGAATGCTTGTATTATG
This sequence comes from Sceloporus undulatus, assembly GCF_019175285.1. NCBI lineage: Eukaryota > Metazoa > Chordata > Lepidosauria > Squamata > Phrynosomatidae > Sceloporus > Sceloporus undulatus. The sequence goes on along the minus strand of NC_056522.1, from coordinate 321,240,613 downwards.
CATTTGCGTATTTTCGATTAGCTCAATAAAGGTATGGCTATTTTGTGGATTTTGGACGTTATCCAACATGGCTACCCTGGATACACACACACACACACACACACACACACACACACACACACACATTCACATGCCTGCAGATTTTTAAATTTAATTTAAATTTTGGTATCGTGTTTAATCTTCAGCTAGAGGATTTGTATTTTAACCGCTCTACGTTTATTTGATTGCTGGAGCCTTCATGATTCAAGTGATTCTATGGTGATTATACAGTGTGCTTGAGAAAGAACCATTTTTTTAGAGAAACACACAGAAAATGGTTTTGTAGTTCTGCTTTTTAACTCATATGGGGTCCTCTTTCCCCCCTCCTTTTTTTTTGCAGGCGCATAGCAGCTTTTGATGCTAAGCAGAACCAGCCACAGGGCCTTCAGAAGGGCTTGGTGAAATCCCAAAGTCAAACAGACTCCCGATATCGAGATCTGTCCAAAGAGGACCGAGTTCTAGCAGAGAGATTGGAGAGGCTCAAGAAGGAGACACGGCCAAGTGAGTTTTGCATCATTCTGTGGAATCCCATCCAACCCTGCTGAGAGTCCGCTTCAGGTGCAACATTAAAATGGAATCCCTACCCTTCTTTCCATTCATAGAAATGTGGAGGAGGAATTGTCCTCAGCTTTTGAGATCTAGGCATGGGCTTGAAACTGTGGCAGGATTGTAAACCCCGTGAATGAACAGCATGCTTATGGGTCTCACACACAAATACATATTATGCCCAAGCATATACACACCCAAAAGCATCTGTTGTTTTGTACATACTGTTTGTTTAAAGCAGCCTCCTCCAACCTGATGGTCTCCACAATGTTACATTATTATTTCCATTGTTGTTTGACACATGCTTGCTCTGTACTGGTTATGAAGTTCTCAAAATTATAATCTTAATAATCCTAAACGATACTAAGTCAAGGAAGGCAGTTTTTAAAGTAATGGTATACACCCAACCAGTATGTGTGATTTTTTAATCTTGGAAGTTTTGTTGTGAAACAACAGTTATTACAGACCAATGCTGCTGGTCTACAATGGTGCTTCCATGTTTTGTCCCTGACAAGTCCTTGCCCACAGTATTCCAGTCTTAAAATGCTATATTAGATTTGCATTTGTATAATTTTGATATGATAGTTCTGTTTAACACTGTTAGGTTGCAGTCCTAGCTTCACTTAGCTAGGGATAAGCCCCATTGAATTCTGTAAGTCTTACATCTGAATAGACACATCTGATATTGCACTGTAATATCTACTACATGTAGTAGATATTTTGTTGCATGTTCTGATTCCACTATATTTGTTTTCACATAGGGCTTCTCTGCTTCCTTATTTTTAAAAAAGCTCTTTTTATTTTTGCTGGAGCCTCCTCTGGGTCTCCCCCCTTTTTTGACACAAAATCCCCAGAGGACTCTCTTTGTTTTTCTAACTAATTCATGTTATATTTAGACTATCCATAGCAAGGCTGTGTATAAATCTTGCACTAATGGAATTGCTGCACAGGAGAAGAATGTAATAATTACATCATGATAGTGTAAGAAGTATTTTGTAGCTTTTCTGTTTGTTGTGGGTTGTGTTTCTTTTTAAGTTGGCATCTAGCCATTTTGGTTTCAGAGAACATTGCTTAATGTGTGGGCAGTATCATGTGAAACTTCAAACTCAGATCGGAAGAGTTTTCAGGTGGAGTTTCAGCATTTTGAATAAGTCTTTGTCCTGCCTCCACAGTTGGCAGGCAATGGATTGATTGTTATGTATTTCTTAAGCTTTATTCAGATAGAAGAACGTGGAGATCAGAGCCAATAAATGGGCATAGTTCTGAGGGAGCACATTTTGGCCAAAACTCTTTTGATTACTCCCAACTAGAGTAAACCCAATGAATTGGCTGTTGAATGGTGGGTAAAGTAAATCCAATTGTTCAGTGAATCTACTAAGTCAGGACCAACAAAAGGATTTAGGCTTCTATGTTAATGTCCCTCAGCAAAATTTATTATGCTGTGTGTGTTGTGAGGCAGAAATCTGCTTTTCTTAGGGCTAGTACAAACAGCCCTAAAGGGGTGGCTTGACGCTGCACCTTTGATCACCGGATCAGGGCTGAATCAATTACATGCTGAAGTTCCGATCCTGCATTTTTCTGTCCCAAAAAGAAGTGGCAAAATTCCACTCCTTTTTTGGGGTGGAAAAATGCATGGCAGTGCCTTTTCAGCACACATGCAGCGTATACACACAGCATCGCCGGAGCGCTGCAATGCTGCTTGTCGTCTGGTCGGGTGGGCGGCATGATGCCAGCTTGGATGCATCGTCAGGACATGCATCATCTAAACACCATGTTGCCACGCTGTCCCCAAGCCAGTGTATTATGCCAATCTGTTCTGCCCCTTATAATCTAGTTCAGTAGTGCAAGGATGGGGAGAAGGAAGATCTGGATCTACTGAGTGATTTTTAGTAGAGCAACAAGGATTTCTGACATCCAGCAACATCATGATTTCCATCCACATTCTTGGATATACAGTGAACCCTTGTTATACGCTGGGGTTTGGTTCCAAGATCCCCTGTGGATAACAAAATCTGTGTATGCTCAAGTCCCATTAAATATAATGACACAGCAAAATGGTGTCCCTGATAAAAAATGGAAAATCAAGGTTTGATATTTGAAATTTATACTTTTTTTGAACATTTTCAAACCGTGTATGCTTGAATCCGTGTGTAAAAAATCCGTGTATAAGAAGGGATGACTGTAGTGCTCAAACTGAAAAATGCTGGGACATTAAGGACTGGATTTTCTGTCGAACAGTTATGAGTTCTGTTTTTTCTTAATACTTAAAAACAAACTGCTGAGCTCACAGTTCTTTCATTCAAAGTGTCCTTGCTTTTTCCAGGGCCTGGTTGTAGATCCTGGAGGCCTAAAGTCTATGCATCCCAGTATAGCGGAGGCAGGATGAAGTGCAGTATAGCTCTAGGATTGTTTTCAGAAGTGGAGCAATGACATTATCTGCCAGAGCACAGAGAGATCCTGCCAAAAGAATGAGTGGATAATAAGGCTTTTACGGTTTAGCTGTTGTTTATGACAGAATAGCACAGTCAGTAGAGACTGGGAAAGACTGTCATGCTAGGAAAGAGAGGAAGGCATCATATTAGATGGATAGATTCAATCAAGGAGGTCATGGCCCTTAGCCTACAGGACGTGAGCAGAGCTGTTGTGGACAGTGGGACTTGAAGATGTCTCACTCATGGGGTCGTCATGAGCCAAAATTGAATTGAGGGCAGTTAGCAACAAAAAATAGGGTGGATCCTTCTGTTTTCTTTGAGGGGTACCTGCTTCACTGTCATACTTCATGTGAAAAACTAAAGGATACATCTGAGCTGGATAGAGATATTTTGTTAAAACTCAGGCCCTTTCCAGAAGGGCACCCTAGTATGTACTCCGTGTGTACTAGGGTTGCCCAGGGGCGTCTCTTTCAGACACCCCCAACCCTAGTACGTACAGGGTACGTACAAAATGGCGGCGCCCATTCTACATGGGCGCTGCCTCCAAATGGAGTGGCGCGGACGTAACATCCTGGTGCCGCAGAAGGACGCCTGTGGAAAGGGCATCCTTTCCATGGGACAGGAAGGAGCTCCGAAATGGAGCTCCTTCCTGGGTTTGTGTCGCTGGCGCAGCCTTTATACGGCTGCGCCAGTGACACAAAAGAGAAAGGGGCCGAGTGGCCCCTTTCTCTTTTCCCCCGTGGCCTGGAAAAGTAGCGGATTGGGGCCTCAGGGCTGCCGCTGTGGCAGTAGAGGCCCCGATCCGTCGGGGAAAGGGGCGGGTACAGGCTGCCCTAAAGGGGCGGTCTGTAAACCGCCTCAGTGTGGTTTACAACTTTGAACGTATAAAGTCAGAAGTAAGCACACACTACTGAATTCATTACAGTGGACCCTTGTTATACGCTGGGGTTTGGTTCCAAGATCTCCTGTGTATAACAAAATCTGTGTATGCTCAAGTCCCATTACATATAATGACATAGCAAAATGGTGTCCCTTATAAAAAATGGAAAATCAAGGTAAATTTATACTTTTTTGGTACATTTTCAAACTGTGTATGCTTAAATCCGTGTATAAAAAAATCCGTGTATAAGAAGGGCCGACTGTACAGCTTGTTCTCTAAGGTGTATGCTGAATCAGTTATCTGGGTAGTGCATTTTATACTGCTGTCTGTGCATGTGTGTATGTGCAAACAGAATAAGCTCATGCTCTTCAGAAGTTACTACTGTGCCACTGGTTTAAATGTGAGGAAATAAGCTATATGAAAGTCTTAGACAGCATGAATAAACACGTTTGTTTTATATTGTGCAGAGTCCATTCCTTCGCAGGCTGAGATAGAATCTAGACTGGCAGCACTGAAAGATGACCCTGCAAGACCTATTCCGTCAGCCCAGGAGATGGAAGACCGTCTGGCAGCTTTACAGGGCAGAACGCCTCCCTCCACAGCTGCCCAATCAGTAAGATTCCCTTTTTCTCTTTTTGTTTAAATGCCTTTTTGGAGTCTACCACAAAAGCTGTTAAAAGTATTATAGGTCCAAATATATATACGTATTTGTTTAAGAGAAATGTTAATAGTTTAATGAGCATGTTGTTGTCTCATACAGCCAAGGCTTGGAGAATTCGCTTTTGGTGTACTGTTACTGTCAGCAGGAACGTAGCCGGGGGGGGGGGGTTTTGGGGGGCCGGCCCCCCCCCTTCCATTAGAAAAATGAATGGTGTGTGCTGCTGCACCGCTGCACCCAAGCCCCATTATAATGGTGGCACTTAGTCTGGACCCCCCCTTCCTAAAATCCTAGCTACGTCCCTGCTGTCAGGAACCCCTAGCCCTCATACCCATGCTGGCTGGGAAATTCTGGGAGCGGTAATACAAAGAAAGTATAGATTCCACATGTTAGTGATGATTCTAAAAGCTGTTTTTCTCAGTGAAGTTGAAACATACCTTTTGGAACAGCCTGAGGTTTCTTTTCTTCTTCTGTAATTTTGAGAAAGATTGCCATGTGAAGGCAAGACTCAATACCAAATAAAATAAAAGTCAAATGTTATTTCTTCAGTCTTGATACTCTCTTACTCTCATGCTGTCATCGAACTGTGAAGTTGGAAGAGACCCCAAGACTCAACACACTGCAGACAGATAGCCATTCAACCTCTGTTACAAACCTCCAGTAAAAGCAAATCCATCCTCCCAGAGGTATTCCATTCCACTGTCAAACAGTTGTTAACATCAGGCAGTTCTTCCTAAAGTTGAGACAGATCTTCTTATGTAACTTATGGCCCTCTAGATTTTATTAAACTCCACCTCCCATCAATACAGGTTCTTCACCCTGGTAGACATATAAGCATAAGCTGATATCAGTTTCCCCTCTCCTCTAGTTCAGGACAACATAAGGTTTTTGATCCCAGGACTATGTTCCCCATTGGCTGAGGGAGCAGGGTCCATAGTCCACACAGTGATGCATGTGCATTCACCTACATGCACATAGAGCCTACCACCCTGGAGACCAGGATTCAAATCCCCAGTCAGCCATGGAAATCCACTGGGCGACCTTGGGCAAGTCACACTTTATCAGTGTGAAAGGGAGCCAATGAAAAGCCCCCTCTAAACAAATCTTGCCAAGAAAACCCTGTCCCTTAGGATTACCATATATCAGAAATGACTTGAAGGTACACAACAATATGCACATACCCATCATGCTTCTATCTGCCAGTAGTCTCTGCTGAGATGTCTGTTTTCCCACTGCCAGGGATCAGTGCTATTTTCAGATTTTAGAGGTGTATCAAATGGTGTACCCGGGGAGAAAAGTAGATGAGGCCCATCAGTTTCATGCCCCACAGAGGACAGCCCTTGACCACAGGTGATGTGCTACTGTTTTAGTCCTATTGAATACAGAATGTTGTGAGCAGGTCTCTTGATGTTTTGATTTTATGTCTTAGGGTTATGTCAAATTGTATCCCTCAATTCCTGTAAGGTCCTCTGCTTCACAGAAGGCATCCATAAGTAGAGGAAAGAGGGAGATGGTTTTTGCAAACTCTCAAAGAGGCCACTATCTTTCCAGAGTAAATTTACATAGTGCAGAGGGAAGGGTAAATTAATTAAAATCTCTTTCCATGCCTTCTGTTTATAGAAGCCACCACTGAACAAAAGAAACTTCCATGGGCAGTGGCACACAATTGGATATAGTACTCAGACTGCAGAGGTGCTGACTGAGTTAGAGTTTGTAGATACCTATCTTTGTTAGATTTTGGTCCTAACCAACAGCCTTCTTCTCTGCAAGTTGAGTATCCCTTATCTGTAAATCCAAAATAGTGTCACCTTTGCTTTCTGATGGTTTAGTATATAAAAACTTTGTTTTATGCACAAAATTACTTTCTAAATTGTGTATTAACTTACTTCCAGGCTATGTGTATAAGGTGTATATGAAATATAAATGAATTTCATGTTTAGACTTGGATCCCATCTCCAAGATACCTCATTATATATATGCAAGTGTGCCAAAATCCAAAACAGTTCTAGTTCCAAGCATTTTGGATAAGGGATACTCAGTCTATATAAATAAGGCTAAAATGCCTTGTGTTAGCACAAAATAGAACATAATAATGTCTTATAATGAGTCAGACCAATGGTCCATCTAGCTCAGTTCTATCCACAGTGTAAATTCTCATAACTAGCAGTGCCTCTCCAGGATTTCAGACAGGGGTCTTTCCCAACTCTGCCTTAATATGCTCAGGATTTTGTATGCATATCCCCAGGTCAATGAGACATTTGACAGTTTGCATAGCTGGGCATGTTCAGGCTCTGAGTTTGGAGTCTTCCAGCGCTTTCCTAAGATGGGCGTTTCTCAGTGTCTCACTTGCTCTTGTTAGGTACACCAGTTCTCTAACACCCGGACACAAACCGAACAGTCACAGGACCTGTTGAACCAGATGGCTGAGGAAGTTGCCATTGACAAGAATGGTGGTTCAGGAGTTACTCCTCAAGGTTTCTGATTTTAAAAAAATTCTGGCTCAGTTTTTCAGAATCCTCTGAATGTAGATGAAGAAGCAAGTATAGATCTCTTTGTGTGTGTGTGTATGTGGGGGGCATCATAACAATAGTCATAATATAGAAGCATGCTGTTTTAATTAAAGCCTGTGGTGCCTTGTGTTAATGTTTTGTTGGCACTTTTCTTTCTGTAAATGTAACTTCTACAATGATTCACTTTCCAAAAAAAAAAAAAAAAAACCTCATGTATCATTACTTGTAGCATCTAACTACTACAACTATGTGTATATCATAAGGGAAATAATAATGGATTTTTTAATTTGATCCACATTTTCATAGTACAGTGGGGAGATATTTAAGCTTTCAACTCTGAGCTTTGTCTCACATTTCATGTGTCATATTTACATTCCTGTAACTCAGTAGCAGTCTCACTCCACACTTCCTTTATATTTCAAGGAGATTATCCTCTTCTTTTAAAAAATGTCACCCATGTGTACATTTGTCTTAATTTCCCCCTTAATAAGAAATATGATTTAAGAATTGCAAAACTATTCTGTGGATCAAGTGGTCAGAGTCCTTTATGACATTCAGGCAATAGCCCGTTGACACCATCTACAACTGGTGTCTTCTGAAAACTTGCAAAATTGCTACTTATGAAACAAGGCTAATATGTTTCTTGAATATAAACAGTTTGCTGGGAAAGTTTGCTATAAATACTGCAAACTGCTGCTATTACTACTGCATATTATTATGACTACTACATTATGCCTTTTAGTATATTATTTTTTCAGTGTCTTGTATTGTAGCTTTTTGCATTTATTACAAAGATTCATGGGCTAACAAGTTTTGTGGATCACTCTGCATCTCATCACATGATAGGTATTAATCCAATGCATGAATTGAGACTACTGAAATATATTGTAGTTTTATATGGTTTTATAACCGTAGGTTTATAACTGCTGTTTGGTCTGCAAAGTTTGTTTTGCACATGCAGGGCTTTATCTGATGTTGCAGTAACTGCAAATTGGATCTGCATGAGCAAATTCATTCTTTGTTTTGCAGAAGTTAGGACGCAGACCTTGAATGACTTAAATCGAACTGACAGTACTGCTGGCATAATGGATCTGGATCCCAAACAGCTGGAAGAGGAAAAAAACCGGCTTCTTGCAGAGGCTGCTTCTGAGCTGAGGGAGGAAAACACCAGGGCTGAGAAGATTCTAGAAGTAGCCAAGCGATTAGCAACACTCAAGGGCCAAGATCCTGATTCAGGTGTGTAACAAGGAACAATGGAGTAAGCTGAGGGGTAGCCACATTATTTCTCTGGAAGATGTAAACCTTTATTTGTTAACTAGTAGGATATTCTTACATAGTGTCCAATATGTAATTCTCAAGAAATGTATTTGTTTCCTGGTGTGGGTACTGCAGTCTTCTTCAGAGCAGATATTGTATATACCCATGTATAAGTCTAGAAATTTTAGTCAAAATTTGACCCCAAAAACCTAGGTCGACTTATCCATGGGTCAGTGTAAATACTATATTTTAACTATTATTAAAAAGGGAACCATCCACTGGTGAAAGACAAGATTGCAATCTTTCCTGGAAGCACTGACCTCCCTCTACTCCAGGGGTAGGCAACCCTTTTGAGCCGGGGGCCGGGTTGCTGTCCCTCAGACAACTGGGGGGCTGAAGCCAAAGAATAAATAATTATTTTTTTTAAATTAAATAAATAAATAAACCAGGACAAATGTAGGACAAAATTTTCAAATGGAGGGCACTTTTAAAACAAAAAATGGAGGACATGTGAAAAAATTTGCTGATTTTTAAAAAAATGTTAAGATAAATGCATGTTTCTGAGGCTTCTATAGACAATTGCCCCACCATGCCCCTCGTGCGAGACGCCAAAGGCCCCAGCGGCAATCGGCGGCAGGACCGGGCTGGGGCCGGTCCCAAGGCCTCGCCGGACCGCAGGTTGCCTACCCCTGCTCTACTCTCTCTTCCATCCAGCCTTTAGCCAAAATAGTTATGCCTGCCATAATTTTGTAAGTTCTTTGACATTGACATTCCTTTGCTTCATCATTTAGATCCTTTGTTACATGTCCCTAAGTTTTACCCTTGACTTATCCAAGGGTCATATCAAAATCCATTATTTTGCTCCCCAAACCTGCCCTCGACTTATAGTCGAGTATATACGGGTAATTAATATGAGCAGACAGCTCAGCACTGACTGGTAACAGGAACTCTGAGTTCCTTTCACAAGGAAAACTATGAAGACAAAGCTCTCTTTGGTTAAACAGCCCCCTCATCACCACCACAAAAAAAGATTCAATACATTCATTGTGTCTTATCCACACTTAACATCACTGTATACTACTCTGAGGTGGCAGCTATTAATACTTTCCATGTAGCGCCTTTTAACACACTACATGTGACTATGTGTGACTATAGTCACACTATGTGTGAATATGCCTAGGAGCTGCCATTAGAGTACCTCTAATGTAGCATCACTCCGCTCACAGTTAGGATTGTGGAAATTTAAAATGATGCTCTTCTGCTTCTGTCACCACTAACCAAGCCCACCAGGAGTCACCTGCATGTCAAAAGGGTTGCTTTGATAAAGAAGAGTCTTTTAATAGGGCAGTTTGCTAAAGCTCCATCAAACCTGAATTCCTCTCTAGCTGTAAGTTATGCTATTACCATCCCAGCTAACTTTTCTTTAAAATATTCCTGTTATTCCTTTGAAGAATCCCAAGTGTGAGAAAATACTGTTGCCTGACCTGTACACCTCTCTGTCCCTGATCATCACTAGTTGTTCTCATTCCCTGCTAGATGGTGTTGACAGGTCTCAGGATCAGGCATCTCTTCTCTGGTCCTCAAGGCAAAGTGGAGAAAGCTTAGGGTTAGAGCAATGCCTTGAAAAGTGTGTGTGTGTGTGTGTGTGTGTGTGTGTGTGTGTGTGTGTGTATTCTTGCCCCTCATTTGTTATTCTTGTATGTATGAATGTATGTATGTATTTACTTTATTATATTCTGCCTTTTTCCCAGGACAGGACCTGATTTGAATGGCATACTCTGTTCAGCTGAGATTGATTTATCATGGTTAATATCATCACCAGTGCTTGCCCATTGTAACAGCATCCTTTTAACATCACCAGGGTCCAATTCTGGTGACAAGGATAAATAGAGATACCACCCCAAAACCCTTTATGACTTCCCCTGGTGGTTTCATATAAAGTGGAACACAGGGAACAAGATGTAACCCTATGGCACCCCACAACTTAATACACATGGGACTGAATAGGAATCTGTGGGACCAACCCATGGCTAGGAGGAGAACCACTGCAACATAATGTGTGCTATTCCCATCAGTAACTAAGCAGAAAGATCAACAGGGTAGCACTCCCCTGCCCACTGTCTTTTACCTTTTACTATTCAGTTCCAAGATTGATTTGGAGCTGTGCTCAGATCCAGACTGAAGTGGGTCCTGATTAATCTGTTTCTCTTATTAATGCCATATACACTCAAGCACCTTGCCCCAACAGGTAATTTTAGGAATGGAATGGCAGTTGTCACATTCCTCTGGGTCCAGAGAGGTCCTCTTCAGGAAAGGGCATAATAGTTCTTCAAGACAGTAGGCACCTCTCCCTAGCATTTACTACTTCTTGTACTTGTCTGAACAATCCACCCATGCTATATTTTGTTAGACAAAGTGGCAAGGCTCAAGATTAAAAGTGGTGGGACAGACCACTTTAAATGTTTTGTTCACATCATCACAACACCTGAAACCAGTCCCAAAAATCCTGATCAGCTGGGGCACTGGACATGTCCTCAAACTGCAATAGCCATGGTGTCATGTTCTGAGCAAATATGAGCTACTTTTTGCTTTGAAGTACCTGGTAAAGTTGTCACAGCCCTCTGCTGTTTTCTTTCAACCCTATCCCCACAGGCTCCTCATTTGAAATAATTACTGGATGGCATGTTGAGGATGTAGTGGTGGAAACATACCATGACTTTTTTGTTGTTGTTAGCCTCACTGACCATGACAACCCTTTGTTGATTTTTGGTTGATACTCTAGGGTCAGTTGCACAGTTTCTGCAATGTTCTAAGCTCAGTTCAGGGTGCTGTTTTTTTTACATAAACAATTGAGCAAAGGTCCTAAATATTTGGGGCTAGGATATCTGAAGGGCCACCACCCCCATTATGAATCTACCCAGAACTTGAGATCCTCAAAGATTTCCCTGCTGTTTATACCACCAATTCTTACAAGGTCATGTTGGTGAGAACACAAAACTACTTTTTTCTATAAAGGAGCCCCAACTTTGGAACTCTTTCCCAAGAGAAGTCAGATTGGCTCATCCCTCATGAACTTCATCTGAAAGGAAAATCCACCTACGTGAATCATTCAGTGTGATTTTATCCATGTGTGCAGAGATATAAGTTGATGAAAGGCTGTTGATGAATGGTATCTCTTTCCCTTTCTTTTTCTTGCAGTTACTTTGGATGACTACAAACTTCCCAACAGTGATGAAGAAATGGAGGAGGAGGAAGCCATTCAGAGAGTTTTAAAACAGGTTTGGAATTACATTGTTAGCCTTGGTCTTGATATTTTTGTCCAGCTACCCAGGCAAGTAGTTTGGCACAATTAGCCTACTGTTAGTGTGGTAATTCCATCTTCTGAGCATGTTAAAAAAAGACTTCCCCAGATTGGTCTATAAGCTTTGTTGTGTGGTTTTGTCTCTTTTGTGATTAAGCAAATCATGCTATGAAATCCACTGCTTCTTTGCTTAGAAGTTTATTGTTTCCATTGAATTATGTGGGACATATACTAAGTAGGTGTAGATGGGATTGTAGTCTTAGTCAATAAACTATGAATCATTCAGTGCAATTCCTATGCATGTTTACACAAATCTAAGCACACTGTGTTTAGTGGGCCCTGCTTATACCAATGGATGCTACAGAAAAAGATATTCCATCTAAACATTAGGAAGAGCTTCCTGACAGTCAGAGCTGTTCGACAGCGGAATACACTTCCTTGGAGTTAGGGTTGCCATAATTCTCTACTATAAACCAGGACAAAATATAGGACAAAATTTAGACCAAATATAGGACAATTGTACGATAAAATTTAGCCCAAAATGTAGGACATTTAAGGTCTTCCATTTTTCTTAAATGTCTTACATGTTGGGCTAAATTTTATCCTACAATTGTCCTATATTTTGGTCTAAATTTTGTGCTACATTTTGTCCCGGTTTATAGTAGAGAATTATGGCAACCCTACTTGGAGTGTGGTGGAGTCTCCTTCTTTGGAGGTCTTTAAACAGAGTCTGGATGGCCATCTGTCAGGGATGCTTTGTGAGTTCGTGCATGGCAGGGGTTTGGATGGATGGCCCTTGTGGTCTCTTCCACTCTATGATTCTATTATCTGTTCCTGGTGTGTTATTTCTCCTAGTTGCTCTGAGTGCAGCTTCTACTTTGCTTTCTAAAATTGTAGGTTTATCTTCAAATGCTTCTTCCTCGAATGACTCTTTCATTTGTTTCATATAATTTTACTGTGTATTGTTTCCATTGTCTTTTTATTTGTACTTGATCATATAATGCATTTCTGGCTGGTTGCATAGCATCCCTACACTTGTTTAAATTTCCCTTTGATTTCTTGGATCTTGTGGAAGAGGTATCTTGTTTTCCCTCTTCTGTTATTATATTCTATTTCTTTGCATTGACTATTATAGTAGTTCTCCTTGTTCTTGCACGCAAGAAGTTGAACAGTTGCATTCAATGTTCTGAGCCTATTTCTGTCACTTTTTATTTTTGCTTCTCATCTGCCCTTAATTTCTTGAATAATTCTGTCTGTTCAGGCTTCTCTTTTTGGCTGCAGATAATGTTGTTTTGAATTTTTTCCTGACACTGTCCCTGACACTGTATCTTCAGCCCAGGTTCTTCTGGCTCCTGATCAATTAGGCTTAATAATGCAAATATATATATATATATATATATATATATATATATATATATATTTAACATTATCATTAATTCTACAGGGATGTCCTTCAGGTTGCATTTTGGCACAATGGTTGATTTAGTGTTCATCTTCAGCTTTATTTTCATCTTTGATATCTGCAGTTCATGGTCTGTTACACAATCTGCTCTTGGTCTTGTATTTGCAGAGAGAATGGAGCTTCCCCATCATCTGTTTCCAATTTGATTCCTGTAGTCTCCATCAGATGATATCCATGTATACAGTGATGTAGTGATGTACTTGAGTTGCTTGAAGAATATGTTTGTGATGAACAACCAGTTGGCCTCACAAAATTAAATCACTCAGTCTCCTGCTCAATTTCTTCACCCTAGGCCAATTTTTCCTACACTCTTTGAGTCAGACCTGTTTCCTATTTTTGCATGCCAGTCGCCTATGATTAACAAGAAATCCTATTTTGGGGTGTGATCAAGTTCCTCCTGGACTCCAGCACATAATCTTTCATTTCTTCATCTTCTGCCTCTGTAGTTGGGAGGATAAAGTTGGATTAAGGTTATATTGATGGGTTTTCCCTCAAGTCTTACTGCTATTATTTGGTCAGACTTTGCATTATATCCTTTGACTGTTTCTGCTACTTCACTCCTCACTATTAATGCCACTGCATGTCTTCTTAGATGTTCATTTGCTGTGTAAAACAATATGTGACTATCTCATTCAAAATGTCCCATTCCTCTCCACATTAGTTTGTGGAGTATTGCAATGTTTGTACATTCCATTTCTTGCTTTACTGTGGTCCAAAACACACTACAGAGATAATCCAGTTTGAGACTGCTTTAATTGCCCTGGCTCGATGCTAGGGAATTCTGGGAACTGCAGTTTTGTGAAACATTTAACCTTCTTTGTTAAAGAGCTCTGATGCGACAATAAAGTATAATTCCTAGGGTTCCCTAGCACTGAGCCAGGACAGTTAAAGCGGTCTCAAACTAGATTATTTCTGCGGTTTTCGACCTATGTCTATCTTCCTATAATATGTTCCTATAATATGCTGTTATGCAGCTTTAGACTTCACTCTGAGCATGGGAACATCTGGATGTCATTTCTACTTGAGTCCAGTTGCATCATTAGCCCCAGTGCTACTTGTAGTTGTCCTTTGCTGTACCCCACCTTGTTGAGCACCTTGTGACCTTGGAATGTTATCTTCTAGTGCTATCTGTATTTTGGATTGGCTCATCATAGGGTTTTCACAGTAAAATACATTCAAAGGAGTTTACTGTGCTCTGTTCCATTCAGTACCAATAAGTGTTAGCTATGGTGCCACTGCCATTGTCTCTGAGCGAGTGTTTGCCCGTGTCACCCTTCATTGCTGCCGCCGCCTAGTAACTGTTTGGCACATTTAAGGTTATGACCATTCAAATATCATCCAGTAAACTTTTTGGCTAAGTAGAAATTTGAACCTAGGCCCTCTGAGAATATTTACTTGCTCAGCAGTGGTATTTGGTTTTTTTTTTTGAAAACCTACTAGTTGTAAAAGCATGTTGGTCATGGTTCATATTTCAGCACTGTATTTTGGAGTCTGTTAAACAAAAAATTAAAGGGGCAGAACAGAGCCAAGAAAGACTTTTATGTAAAGAAATAAGGCTTTGTTTTGTATGTTGTTGTCTATCTTCAGCTTACTGAGGAAGCTGCTCTGGATGAAGCAAGTGGCTTCAACATCTCCCCAGATCAGTCCACTCAGCCACTAACTATACAGCAGAAACCAGCCAAGAAAACTGCACAGGTGAGCAGCCTGTTGAATCCTAGATATGCAGCAGTCTCAGACCTGTGTGCTCATTGTAACCAAGTGTTCACTAATTATCAGCCAGGTTCCTTTACATGTTTTCCCACAAAGCAAATGGGACTACATTTGACCAAACAATCAAAATTACCTCTGGGTTTAATTACTGAGGCAAAAAGCAAAATACATGTGACTTCAGAACCCACAGTCTGAAACTTCATTCTCTATTAATTTGGCCAATTCAAAGCTCTCTAGCTGTTTGCAAAATTACTAGGGATCCTGTAACATTTTAGTTCAACACTCTAGAATGTAGGGATGGTGATCACATATGCAAGGGAAGGGAATCAACCAGGAGTGAGCAAATCAAAAGAGGTGTTTGACCTTGTGTTTGCTTTTGAAAATAAGTAACATTCAAGCATGATTCATGTTGATGAGTGAAATGATGAGCAGTTTTTCTGCATATTTCCTGTTCTGACTTGAGGCAATATTTGTAAGCCCTCGGTATTTCAATTGTGCCTCTCCTTTACTGTAATTCTTGCTAGACCTGTTCATAGTTATCTGCAGTTAGCAAAGCTCCTATTTTCCTAGCACACTTTGGACCATATTCTAGACAGTTCTGTTTTTCTATATAGTTTCCATGTATAGTTCTATATAGTTTCTCCTAGTTCTCATTGCTGTAAGGCAGGGTTGGGCAAAGTGTGATTCTCAGGGCCCCAATTTGCAACTTCTGAAGCACCCCCCAAACCCTCCAGATGCCCCAGATTTTAAAAAAAGGAGTGATTTTTTTTTTTATCATGCAAGTGGGTCAAAATGCAGCAGTTTTACCCTTCACATACCTCCAAGCAACTCCACATTCCCCAAATGTAACTCTTCCTCCAATGTGAGTTGAAAATCAGATGAAAATGAAACTGGAAGTGGTGTGATGTCACTCCCTGTCACATTTAATGTGCAGGTACAGCCTGCTGAAAGCGGGGTAAGGAGATGGGAAATGGCTGTCACCTTTTGCAGTTGCCCTCATCTGCTGTAGGATGTTAATATTTATGCTGACAGTTCAGATGTCAGAAATGACTTCACTCTCATTCATAGTACTGTAATCTTTGTAACAGTCCTGTAAAGAAGACTAGCATCATTCTTACTATATTAAAGAAAGGAGGGAATAGCAGGGATGGGTCAGAAGAGATTTATGGGATACAAACATTTATTCCCCACAGTTGCCCTTTGAAGAAAAATGCAACAAGTAGAGTTTATGTCTATGATTGTGTTACATTTTCCCCACTCTTTCCTTTAGGCCAAAGTTCCAACTGTTGCTAAACTTCCCATCTTGCCTGCTAAAGCATCAGACAGTGATGAGGAAGAGTTGCCCTGGTGCTGTATCTGCAATGAAGATGCTGTCTTGCGCTGCCATGGTTGCGATGATGACCTCTACTGCCAGCGATGCTTCAGGTAATGGCAGTTGCCTCAGAGGGTAAAATCAAGTTTTCCTTACCATTTGTTTAGCAGGACCTGGTTTTCAAGTTGCAAGGCAATGCACCTTAAATGGCATTGCCACCTCCTCCTTTCCACAAGGTTGTATATAACTCCCTTAAACTTTTCTCCAGACATTGTCCATACATTCTCACACAACCATCTCTGCTGCTTTAATTTTTTTCACTGCGTGAGAGCCCCCACCCGTATTATTATTATTATTATTATTATTAACCTTTATTTATGAAGCGCTGTAAATTTACACAGCGCTGTACATGCAATCTTTTTAGTTAGACGGTTCCCTGCCCTCAGGCTTACAATCTAAAAAGACATGACACAGAAGGAGAAGGGAGTGGTGGAGGGAAAGGGTAAGAGGTCCAGCAGTTCCTCTCAACCTCCGAGGTCTGGACCAAGGCAGATGGACTGGAGGGAGGGCAAGGCTTCATAATGGATGGTTAATCATTATCCAGAGAAAATACATAATCACAAGTAGGATAATACATATACAGTACATAGGAATACAGGAAATGGATCGATAAACAGCCAACAACAGAACATCAGATAGTAAGCGACAATTATGCGATGCCTGGGAAAGCTTCTCTGAATAGGATGGTTTTCAGCTCCGTTTTGAAGCTGGTTAAAGAAGTGATGGCTCTTGCTTGTGGAGGAAGAAGGTTCCAGGAGTGAGGGGCAGCAAGTGAAAAGGGGCGAATCCGGGATGGGGCAGAGGAAATTATTTGCCATTATTGTTATGCCAGTATGTTGTAGCAGTTAGAGCCTTTGAGTGGAACCTGAGAATCCAAGTTCAAGTCAAGTTATCATGAAACTCACTGGGTGAGTTTGGGTCTGTCTGTCTCCCACCCTGTGTAACTTACCTCACAGCACTGACTTCATTTAAAGTAAAGTGAGATAAAACATACATACATTATACAGCTTGGGTCCCAACTGTTTGAAAGCCCAAATCCTGCCATATGAGCCTGTTTGATTATTATGATCTATGAGAGAGGGCTTTCTCTCTTCCACCACCCTTACAGGCTTGTCTGATGTAGACACTGGAGAGAGCTTTCTTGGTGGTTGCTCCTAGAGACTTTGCAACTCCCTTCTGAGAAAGGCTAAGAGGGCCCCCTCTCTGTTCTCTTTTTGCCATCTGGCAAAGAACTTAAACAGGCCATTTAACTGCTGGAGTAGAAGGATGTGCAATAGCTATGCCGTTTCTTTAATTTGTAATATGTGTTTCATGTGTTTTAATTGTTTTAATTTAAGGTTTTAATGGGGCTTGTTAATGCTTTTTAAAAACTTTTGTACCACACATCATTTTAGCTATTTTGTTTTAACATAAATTGTAAGTGACAATTGGAATCTAAATCAAATAAATAAATAATAATTGCTTGACCTGGTCAACTTTCACTAAACGTGGATTACGCTTCCTTTTTTGGCTTCCAGAGAAAGCCATGATGAGTTTGATCGGAAAGAGCATCGGACAGCTAGTTATCACCCTTCCCGTGATCACAAATGAGCCAAAAGACAAATGGAGAAAAATGAAAAAAGAAAACAAGAGAAATAGGAGGAGGAGAAGGGGAAAGAAGGGTTTGCCATTGCAACATGAGCTGGGAGCTTCTTGGATTGTGAACAGCCACTTCTCAGTGCTGACAAAATTGGTGGAAAAGGCAACTGCTATGAAGAAAAATGATAGACAGAATGTGGTTTGTTTTGTGAGTCAAATTAAGGGTATGAAGAATAGCATGCTTGAAGAGCTGGACTTTTTTTCTTCGGATGATTCTGACTGGAAGAGATAAACAATTATAATATTGTAAGTTAATAAATTATAGCACGAGATTAATGTAGGAGATGTATTGCTCCTTTTCCTCTTCTCATTTTTTTTAAACTAAAAATTGAATTTGGATCTCATGCTTAACCCCCCCCCCCCCAGCCGCCCATACACACACACTGTTACTTGATTTATGGCACTTCCAAAAGAAATGACTATGCTTTTCTTTCTTCACAGTAACCTGTTAATCCTTTGGACTGTCCCATGATCACTCAATCTGCTAGCTAGCTGATTTTGTGCTGTTCACATCCAAACCTACTCCTCTCTGTCCTTTCTTTACTAGAGAACATGTCAAGTGGTTTTGTCTTTCTTGGGCAAAAAAAAAATGATTGCAGAAGGCTGAATTAAATAATGATTTGTTGGGCTGATAGCTGTAAAGTGGTTTTGTTGACCTAGGGTCCCTTTATACCATACAATTATAGGGTGCATCTACATTGTAGAAGTAATGCACTTGATCATCACTTATAGTGCACTTTGATATCACTTCCATCCTGTGGAATTCTGGGATTTGTAGTTTTACAAATTATTTAGCCTCTGCCAAAGAGTGTTGATGCCTCACAAAACTACAAAATCCAGGATTCTGTAGGATGGGCCCATGGCAGTTACATTGATGTCAAACTGTTATTTCTAGTATAGATCCACCCATAGAGCATTGATTGCACTTTAACTGCCATGGTAACACCCTTGGGAAACATGGGGTTTGCAGTCTGGTGAGGCACTAGAACGATCTGGCAATTCTAGTACCTCATCAAATTACCCCTCTAACTACCCCTCTATAACTACAAATTCCAAGATTCCTTAGAATGGCCATTAAAGTAGAATCATAATACTGTAGCTCTATAATTGCATAGTATGACAGAGCATTTGATCTCAAAATCTGATAGTGAATATGGTTTTGTGTCTTCTTTTCCCAATCTCAGTCTTTTGCTGAAACAAGCAGATAATTGTTTTTAAAAACAACTGGGCATTTAAAAAAGTCTGTTGAAATTTAGGTTTAGGAAGTACTTCAGACTCAGAACAGAACTTTTTTGTTTCAGATGTACACTACCCCTGCTTCGGCTGCCAGATTTTGGTAGAATGGTTCTTTCTGGAGAATTCATTGGGCCTAGTTATATATCAATAACCTGTGGTTTGTATTCCTTAAGCCACAAATTGCACAACAAATAACCATACAAACCATGGCTATCATCCTCGTTTCTGGTTTGTTCTCTCAGTCACCACCATTTTTATCAACTTCTGCCAAGGTGGACAGCTAAAGAAACTTGGGATAAAATGCTTTCAGTTTTGGACTTCATAACAAGCCAGAGTTTAAACAAGCCACAATTTGCCAACAAAAAACTGTGGGTTGAAATTGTGGTTTGTGGCTGGTTAAACCACAGCTTATTAGCAGTGTAGGGATTCACACATATTTCAGCACATCACACTGTGGCGTATTACAATGTAAAACACAACCAGCAGTGTCTTTTTTTAATTAAAATTAGCCACATTTATGCCCAGTTTGCTCTTTTGAATTGTGTGAAGGGCAAGACCAAGATGTTTTTCACCTAAAGCAGAAAACTCAAATGGCCTCACTGTGAGTAAATAAAATTATAAAGCAGATTATTGATTGACTTGTACTGGTGTCTAGCACTTTGCTTTTCTTCATACAGAGTTCAGTCTTTGACATGGATTAAGCTCATGACTGAACTGAGGGCAGTAGAGTCATTGAAACAGAACAGAACAGACTGCTTTATTGTGTGAACATATACTTGAGCAACTTTGTCATCTCTGGTCTAACCAGTGCTTTTAACATTTATGCTTTTGTACTACAACTGCCAGAATCTTCCAGTCATTGTGGCCCCTGGCACCACACTTCCTCTCTCTCTCAAATATGGTATGGTTGGTTAAGTAAAGTTTGTTGTAAGCCATTTTGGGCACCGATCACTGACAAAATGTGGTGTATAAACAAACTAAATTGAAATGAAATGAACCAATCAATTTAAAGGGTTGTAGGATGTTCTGCAAAAATGTAATACAGTCACTCCTCCTAACTTGCAGATCTGAGATTCACGACTTCATGTATGCACAGAGGGATGACCTATGTCATTTCTAATGGTGTGCACGCACGGGGGGGGGGCACCCTGTTCAAGCCTCCGTTTTCATGGGGTTGGGTCTGGAATGGATCCCCCACGCAAATGGAGCTGTACTTGCTAGCATCTTTTTTGCAGTACTGTTTTAGATCCAATAGTTGCCCTTTTCACATATCTTCCTCAAAGGTAAATGAAAAGAACCATTTGCTTTGCGAAGCCAGACATTTGGCAGGCAAGTGTGAGCAGACAAAGAGTTATATTCAGAACATCTCAATCTGTGTGGTAATTTGTATATCAATAGAACTGGAAATAACCCCAGCACTTAGCAATGCTATTGTAATACATGCATCATTGAAATTAGTATATTAAGAAGTCCCTCTGTGCACGGTGAGCTTATTTTAGGGAAATGTACTTTGGATTGCAGCCATGGCTAGATTCTTCTCAGTGACCTATGATTGTGTAATGTTTTGTTATGCCAATTTGAGACACTTTTTGGCAGGATATGCAGCACTGGCAGGAAATGGAAGAGAAAGCCATCTTCTCTCCATGGGCAGAGAAAGGCCATTGCTCCCAAGCAGCTCAGGAACTGGTAGGACAGGTTTCTCTCTTGAAAGATATGCCTTCTCTTTCCAGATGCCATTCCCTCACTTTGCTGTAGCTATTTTACCCTTGTCATTGTTCCGCCACCTGCATCACCTCCCATACTAGGCCTGTTATGTTAGCAAATAGGATTGTGGCTGTAGTGTGTTAGCATTAGAAAGATTAAAACAAAAGTAAACACTTACTAGACAATGCTGTTTTAATCTATGGCACTGTCATGGGAAATTGTGGAAGCTCTTCTTTTTAAAAAAAATTGTCATGAACATTATTTTTAAAGTTTTTTTATTTATTTGGGTAGTGTCATAAGTTACCTAAATATATTTAATAGATTATAGTGATCAAATTTCTGAATAAAACTAGAAAATTCAATGGAAGAGCTTCAGGACCCAACACTAAGGTGGTCAGCAATCACGGTCACTGGGTTTTAGAAAGAGTATTTGGAGTTCTGGATGGAAACAAGGATCCATCAAGATGGGGAGGGGGTGCATCATCAGAAAATAATGTATTTGTTAAAGTTCTTTGTAAGTTAATTGGACTCTACCTGGTTGATCTCCAGCTCCAGTGAAGCCAAATGAGATGTTGCTTTCACTTCTTTGGACTAGTATATTCTCCACCAACTTGGTCCCTCCCAGATCTGTGGGACTGTATGTTCCAGTCAGCATGGCAAAGATGGCTGGAGATGATAAAGAATATAGTCTATTGGACTACATCAGGCAGGCAGCAGGCTGGAGGAGAATGAATTTAACAAGCAGGGTGTTGCAGTTGCTGTGCATTGGATGTGAACTCCATTGAGGAACATCTGGGTTCCCAAATGGCTTTGGACATTACTCTGTTTCTCAGCTTCAGTTCTCCGTCTACAATATGGGGCCAGTTATATATGCTTAGCCACCTGAAGGCTCCTTTTCTTGTGATAGAGAAGCAAAGGTAAATGTTTTCTCCATCATAAGAGGAGAGGGGACAAGGTAGGGCGCTGCACTCTGCATTCAGAGGTCTGATTCCATAATCATTCCTCTAAAACACCAGTATGACATCTCATGTTACATCATGTCCATAGTGGATGGGGATTGGCTCTTTTCCACCATAGGAAGAAAATCATTTAATAACATACCGCTGGAAACTGGTTTACCACTTTAGAAGGCTGCTGTGAACTGAAGCAAAAAAAAGAATGTTAAACACATTCAAAGTTATCCACCTATCTCAAGTTGCTGAACCACACTGTTGTGTTTGGTCCATATACCGTCAGTTCAGTTTAAAGATAGTACAGAAAGCCGAACTATAGTGTCAGGCCATTGTTGGGGGCAGGGGTTCATTTAGCCCTGAATCCAACTGGTAGATCCCTTGGATAAATTGTTGAATTGTGACTGACTCTTATGAAGGTCCTATTAATTAAATGAGTCAGATTTAATTGGGACAATCAACCAGATTCATGCCTTGGATTGCTGTACAAAAAGTTGGCTTCTCCTCTCTGTTTTTCAGACTGTCTGCTAGGGAGTGACAGTTAATGCGACATCAAGCTTATTGTTCCATGAATGATTTCAATAACCAGTTTTTCAGATTTGATGTTTAGCAATTCTGGGCCCTGCCTTTGGTTTGAAATCCCCCCCCCACATTCCCTCTGCATGTTTAGTCCTTTTTATCAGAAAGTTTTCTTAACAGAGAAGGAAAGGGGATAGGGTAAATCAGATTCCTCATCAAAGGTTTCACTTCAGAATTCAAGATCAGAAAAATAAACCTTAGACTGTCACCAGTCCCTGAGCTGTTAGCTGCTGGCCCCAGGTAAGTTTCCAGGAAAGAAGACAATTGTATCCAGTGGGCACATTGTGCTGGTCCACGGCACAGTTCTTCACACCAGCTAGCCTGAGAAGCTCTGGTGTAAAATACATTCATGCTGAAGTTGTTACGAAGCTGCATGCCTGAGCAGGGAAACATCAGGTTCAGTTGATAATGGGATATTCAAAGCTTGGATGTGTTGCTTCTTTTTATGTACAGCTCCCAGAATCCACCAGCTAGCTTAGCACTGGTATTGTTGGCTGAAGGATTTCTAGGAGCTGTATGTCAAACAATACATTTTCCCAAGCTCTGGGTATATTTCCTGTAGCTCACAATGTTTACTTCAACTTCATCTTGACACATTGTTTGCTCATTTTTTTCATGTGTGTGTTCAACCAACTTGTAAAACCAGTAAAACATGTTTTGGAGAGAGTTGGTTAGAAAATGGATAAACATTTCAAAAACAATTTTGTGTACTTATTCCAGTTTATAGGAATAATTGTGTTACAGGGCAGTTGGTGCCCTCTAAATGTGCTGGACACATCCTCTTTGTCAACCCGGTTTTGTTGGTTGTGGATTCTTGTGTGTGTGGGGACCACAAAGTTGAGCAAACCCTCCCATGGTGCATTTATTTACTTATTTACTTAAAGTGACGAACAACCAGAATTTAATAGTTCAGTTAATAAGCAAAATATTTCAGTTTTTGTCTTCCTTGGTTGTAGTTTCAGCAGTTGTTACCTTAAGCAACAGAAGAAAGTAGAACCTGAACCATTTTCCTTATTAACTGAACAATTGTGATTAACTGCAATCTTCTGGGATCCAGAACAAA
Source organism: Sceloporus undulatus (assembly GCF_019175285.1). Taxonomy (NCBI): domain Eukaryota; kingdom Metazoa; phylum Chordata; class Lepidosauria; order Squamata; family Phrynosomatidae; genus Sceloporus; species Sceloporus undulatus. Next base: position 321,217,276 of record NC_056522.1, on the reverse strand, counting down.
CTTGTGAGAAGTGCTGTTTGTTTGCTCTTAAATTGCCTATTTACTTACTGTATATAGCCACTTTTGTCTTCATTGCATTGAAGTTCTGTTTTTCTGTGAAGTATTAGTGCTACTTGATTAAGAGATAAGTCATTGAAGCCCTTGCTTTCATGACTTACTCCTCCACCTCCATGTCAGACCTAGTTCCCCATCTGTAAACTGAGAATAAGAATCACTGACTGCACAGAGTTGTTAAAAGGGCAAGCAAAGAAGTGGAGAGTGTTTGGCAGATTCAAAATCTAAATTTCAGCATTACAACTAACCAGTAAATGGTATTTAGGGGAGAGTAATGGCAGAGAGGCACATTGTATACCAAGAGGAAGACAGGATGAATGTTTGGAAATCTACCCACATATGTTGTATGCATGCAGCATTTTCCTCAAAAAATAGATAAGATTTTCCTTTGGTGTAGAAATAATAGTGTGGATAACCTGGATTTCTACTCCTGAGATTGAATACAACTCCAGGAGTATTCAAAGTGAGCCAAACTTCTGTTCACATGTATAAATAGCTGCTAGGAGAGGTACATAAAGCATGTCTACCTAACATTACTTCACATTTGTGTCTGCCTTGTTTTCAAAAAAAGTACAGAGTAAGCACATTCTTCCCAGTCACGATCCAGTGCCACATAGGCAATATATATTGACCAGTGGGAACAGGAGCAAATTGGCATGTTTCTTAAGAGGGGGTTTGCCATTACCTTCCTGTGAGACTGAGAGACAGTGACTTGTCCAAGGTCACCCAGTGGGTTTTCATGTCTGAGCAGGGATCTGAACCCTGAGTCATAGTCTAATCCTCAAACCACTACACCATTCTGGCTCTCAATGCTTTCCATCATTTGCTAAACTTTTTATTTTATTTTTTGCTTTAGAGGTGGTCATTGTTCCTTGTGTGGTTGGGGACCTTTTCCGGTATGGGCACTGACACATGTGACATGTTTTTCTTGTTTTGTATGCCTTCAAGCTTATGGTGACTCTAAGGCAAATCTATCTCGAGGTTTAGAAAATGTGATTTGCCCAAGATCGCCCAATGGGTTTCCATGACTGTGAGAATTCAAACCCAGATCTCCAGAGTGCCTCCAGAATCATAGCCCAATGCTCAAACCACTATACATCATGTTGGCTCTTGTGTTTTTCCCACTTCTTTTTCTTTCAGTCTCTCTAAATGACATTCATATCCACTAGCTAAAGTATAATTTTGTGGCACCTTAAAGACTAACAAAACATAAAGGCTCTTTTTGTCTGGTCACGCAAGGAGGTAGTCACACAGTGGCCTTATTCTTCAACAAAGGAAATTGAAACCTCTTTATTTTATCCCAGATTGCCTAATAGCTTTTCACAGCTCCAGGCTGGTGTTAATATCAGTGGTAGGAAGTTGCTGGTCTTTCACATCAGATAGCTTAAGAAGAATTGCTCTTGCTATTTTGGACTTCAGTTCCTATATTCTCTCACTGCTGCCAGTGTTAGCTGGAGTTAATGAGAATTGTAGTCCAAAATATCTAGAAGGGACTAACATGAAGTTGTCTCCATTCCCATTGTACTGAACAGGGCAGACCAAGAGAAAGGGGTAAGTTATTTACAGAACACAATCCTTTGGTGAGTGATATTTGAAAGAACATGCCTGTGGCATAGAAATGGTACACGTTATGCGGCTCTTGTGACAGGTAGTGAAACAGGACATACATAATGATGGCAATGAAACACCAATTCAGTTTTGAGTGTTAATTCCCAATGTATCCTGAGTAATCATATGTCTAGGAAAAGGAGAATGAAACATCAGATGTTAGAAAACTGTTATAACTTGGATCACATTTATTGATATGGATAAAGAAATGGAGCATTGGTTTAGGTGAAGCAGAACTTTGAAAAGTTATGTTTTTGACTACAGCTCCCAGAATCCCCCATCTATTGGCCATGGGGGAGTCTGGAAATTGTAGACCAAAAAGTAACATTTTAAACTGCTGTCTGGTAAAGTAATTCTCACTGTTCTGGGGAAAAAAAGTAACCTGCACACCCAGCCCCTTAGTCATCAATGTCTATTCCTTCTCATAGGAAATGAAGGGGCAGGAAACCCCACCTTGTAATTACCTGAAAGAATGTGTGCAACCAAATGATACTCACACTTCTACAGCAGCTCAGGTTTTTCAGCTTTTTCCCTTCATTTTTTTTTTTAACACGTTGCATGTTTCTACTCCAAAATACTTTTGAATTCTAAGCTCTGGTGTCCCTGATAATGGAGCACATGTGAATACATCAGAATATTTCTCCACAGAGAAGGGAAAAAAAAACCCCACACTATTGTATAATAGGGCTCTGTTAAAACCATTCTTCCATGTCCAATCTTCTTTTTCCATCATTTGCTGAAAAACAACTTGTCTATTCCATGTGCTCACAGACAGAATGCACTCTCCTTTTCCTTTCATTCCAGCCCAGAGCAGCCACATATTCGTATTGTCTTAATTCGTTTCTCCTTTCCCTCCTCTTTAGCATTTAGCATTAGCATTTACATTTCTATGCCACTTCATAGTGAACTCAGCACTCTCTAAGCGGTTTACAGTCTGTATGCCAATTGCCCCCAACAAGGTGGGTACTCATTTTTCCAACCTATGAAAGGATGGAAGGCTGAGTCAACCGTGGAGCCCAGGGATCGAACTTACAACCTCGTGGCTGCAGTACCAGCATTTAACCACTGCATCACCAGAGCTCTTTCCACTGATACGCAGCTATAGCAGCAATGTTATGGCTTCTCCTGGGATGCCAAGATTGGAAAGCTTTCGATGGAGCAAAGGAGTAACAGTAACTTGCTGCACCTTGTCCAAAAAGACACACACCTACACTTACACATATGTTTGCCATTAACAGGATGCTGCCCAATAAGTGGTTTGAAAAACTAGCCAAAATGATTCCAGTTACTGGACAGTTGTGGAAGCCTAGGGAACTCCAACTGTCCTGATTTGGCAGGGAGGGTCCCAAATAATAGCAAGCAATAGCATTAATCTTGATCACATGCTGGCATCATTTGACCACACGTATTCCTGGCTTTCATCTGTGAAATATTGGTGGCTATGCTGTCTGTTTCTTTTTTCATAAACAGGACCAGGACATGGGAAGGAGGGAGGTGCAAATAGCATAACAGTTATCAAGAAAATTTAATCTGCACTTGTTACTTGTTTCTAGGCTCAGTGTTTTTATCCCTAAAACATTATGTCCTACTATCTTCAGAAACACTTTCTGGCATATATTTTCAATGTCCATTGAGATCATCTGAAGTGGTCTTGAAAGTGTTCCCACCATGAAGTACAGCGGGTGGCTAAAATCAATAGAATGTTCTCAGTAATTAGAGGATAGCACTTGGCATCTTCCCTTATTGGCTTTCAGGTGAGTCTGAAGGTATTTATAAACATTAAAAAACTTTTGATATGATTAGGCTATTAGTTGGTCTGGGGAGGTAACAAACAATGGCAGTGTATCTGGTGAAGGAGCATAGATCTTCCAAAAGACATACCTTTGTAATTCATCTAACTAATTTCACAGGACCATGGTGAAGTAAGAATGAAGTGTTCCTCCTTCAGTCATCATCACAGCTGCTGTATTTATTCACATAGCTCAACATTAAGTATTAATTCTAATAAAGTAAACAGTCATGGCAGGAGAAACATTATTAATACTGTTTGCCCATCTTTTACAAACAAGGTATGTTGCATATATAAGAAATGGCTCATTTACTGTTATCTTTATCCAGAGGCAGTCATTAGGGATGTGCAAGATAAGCAGATAAAATAAGCAGAGAGGCAGAATTAGACAGCAGCAGCAGAAAAAGTTAAAGCATAAAACTAAAAACAAATTATTTTGTTCCTATTCATCAATGAGAATACAAACCTTGGGTGATTTCTGAAGGTACTCAGAATCTTTTCATGAACTATTTACAAAGGTAACTGGAAAGGTTAATAACAGTAAACAACACACATCAACATCCACACACAAAGCAACATAAAGGCCTAACTAGATACAAAGATGGCACACCCTATGTATTTATTTGCAGGCTATGCCTTATCTGTCTAAAGCAAATCTTAGATTTCTCCCACTTGTACCCTCCAGGTGTTTTATGCTTCAGCTTCCATGATTCCTGGCTATTGACCATGTTACCTGGGACTGATGTCACCAGGATGGGGATGGATGATTTAAAGTAAAAAGGCAAGTGAGGAAGAAACACTGAGCCCTTTGTCAAATTTTGCAGTCTTCCTAGCTGACTTTCCTTGGCTGTTTTTCAAGAAGGATTTACTTCTTGCCTCTTTAGTCTCCTTGGGAAATGGACTGTGTAGGTAATTTGTGGTCCCCAACTCCTTTTTGAGTCTCCTAAAGCTACCAGGACACCTCCAGAGACCATTAAAAAGTGGCTTTCCCCCCCTTCAAACACCCCCAAACACTGATAAACCACTCACAAATGTAGTGGTTGTCCTTTTCTTATACTTCATAAATCTCTCCCACCATATGACTGAAACTGGATGCAATGATTCCAGGTAAATCCCGTTGGCCTTCCATATCCATGAATTAAACCATCCATGGGATGAAAATATTCCAAAAACCTATAAATTTCAAATCTTGCTTTTTATGTAAGGGACACTATTTCACTAAGCCATTCTACTGAATGAGATTTGAGCATCCATTGATTTTGATATCCCCAGGGGTCCTGGAACCAAACCTGAGTGGATTTCAAGGGCCCACTGTACAGACATGCAGGCCCAGGAGTTGCATGGGGGTAAAAAACGGGCACAATTGCCCACTCTTGCTTTAGACAGACAGGACCTAGCACTACCAATCAAGAGATATTGTCTTATCTCCCCCACAGATTTTCTGTGGAAAGAAGAAAAGTAGGAGAAATAGTGGGAGAATACAGAAAGGTTACAAATGGAAGCCAGCTCAATAAAGTTCTGGAAATGTTAGGAATCAGACAAATGCATTGTCTGAAAGCACCTTGAGATTCCTGACAGAAGTGGGGATTTAGTCCAACCATTGGTCTATTTTTCACAATTTAGCTGGCCTGCAGTAGCTCTGCATAACTTCAGGGAAAGATATTTCCTGCTCCATGATTATCAATTGAAAATGTCCAGGTGGAACTGAATCTGGGACACTGGACAAGCAAAGCATCTGATCCATCTGTGAGCTACATCCTCTTCCACACGCATACACCATTGCCAGTAGGCAGAAATCCAAAGGTGAAGGATGAGGGTGGTTGTCTCTGCTGGATTTCCATTTCCATGGAGAGTTACCTTCTGCAGGATAATGGGTTTAGTGGAATTATTGCCGTTTTGAATCATTTCTTCTGAGGATTGGTCACCTTCCTGAGACCTCTCAGTCGACTGAGCAGTTCTGTGACAAATTCCTGGATCAAAACCAGTAAAAAACAACTTTTTAGTGAAGCAATTTAACATGCAAGCTGTGCATTTTTATTCACTTAGTCACCTCCCCCAACAAGAAAACTTTGGGCATTATTCCCTAACACAGAGAAGTACTTAGTACTTTTGTACTAAGTAGCACAAAAAAACTAACAAGGAAAGTCTGGCACTAATGATTTCACATGTAACATTTAGCAAATGATACAAATATTTGCTAAACCTATAAATAAGTAAAACAGACAGAATAGGTATAGTTAACCTCAGCCAGGCTTGAAAAAAATCTCTTTAAAGTTCTCTTCCATACAGGTGCCACAGTCTCTAATTAAGAAAGTAAGTCACTTCAGTTGTACATCTTTCTGAAAGTTGCTTCATAAACCATTAAATAGAAACAAATGGGCAAGCCATCTCCTTGAAAACCAAGCCTTTGAAACAGTAATCACTTAAATTCATTTTGGAAGGAGCTGAAAACATATTTCTGTCATGAAGGGAGAAGGCAAGAACTTGCATGTTTGAAGTCAAAGGCTTTCATGGCTGGCATCCATGGTTTTTGGTGGGGTTTTTTGGGCTATGTGGCCATGTTCTACAAAATTTTCTTCCTGACGTTTCGCCAGCATCTGTGGCTGGCATCTTTAGAGAATGCTTTGCCTGGAAAAAGTTAGGTGTATATATACTGTGTGAGCCTGGGAATGCAGGAGTGATTTGCATGTGTATTGTTCTGTGCTGATGGCTGGCCTCAGCCTGGGAGGCTAATGCAACAGAAGATTAATGTCTGCTAATTGGTGATCATTATCTGCTGGGAAAGCCCCTGACTCTGAATGGCTTCCCATTTGCATTTGCTGAGTCCTTATTTTGCTATTCCTCAGGACTGGTAGCCAAATTTTGTCACTTGACCAGAGAGTGAAAAAGTTACTGTTTGGGAATATAATTCCCAGTACCCCCAGCAGTGTAGATGTTGGCCATGCTGACTGGATCATTATGGGAGCTGTCATATCCCAAAGTAACTTTTTAGAGTTCTGCCTCTGATATCTAGTTTTTATATGGATATATACGTATATATACAATATTTAAAATATTATTCATCTTTCTAACAAAGAGATTAGAGCAGAAATTGTACATAAGGTTTTTCAACCAGCTTGCGAGAATACTCAGGTAAAACCTGCTCTCTTGCTAGATCAGATGAAGGACTTTGTGTACTAGAACTTGGAAAACTTCTAGAGCATACAGCTACAGATGGGTTTATATGCATACAAGACTGTCATATCTTTATTATTCACTGGTAAATCATTCACCAGCCTATTTGTTGCTGCATGTCTTTTACGAGGTTTGGTCAGGTAACCATGGTAATAAATGTTAACGAGACAAAGGAGATCAGTTGTCATGTGAATGACTGTAGGGGGTAAAACACATTTCATAATTGTGGGAAAAGGCAATTTTGCCTGTTTCAGCTGTAGTAAGTCATAGGAAGCAATTATTGGTCCATCCAGCCCGGTATTATAAACTCTGATTGGCAGCAAGACGTCTCTAGTGTTTTAGGCAACTTTGTTTTTCTTAGCTCTACCTAAAGATCTTTGGTGTTCCCTTGCAGTCCAGTCCTTACTAGACCAGACCCTGCTTAGCTTTCAAAATCAGACAGGATTAGGTATATTGAATGTGATTTGGTTAGGAATGATGTTCTGTAAATAACTGGTGTGGGATTGGATGTACATCCTCCAAATATAACTACACTTTGAAATACTGTGTGTTCCTGCATGGCGGGGCTTTAGACTAGATGACCTTTGTGGTCTCTTCCAACTCTATGATTCTATGATACTACCTATGATTTGATTTCTGTGATTCTAAGTTTGCATCGTTTTTGGAGAGAAAATAACAAAATAACTAAGAACACACACAAACCACTCCAATTTCTTATGATGTCAAGCAGCTTTCTATAAGGGGAAGGGTTGCTGATGGAGTAGAAAAAATTGGTGATAGGGAGTAATTACTACATGGAGTAATATGTGTGAAAAGGAGAGAGGGAATAATGATGACGAACTGGATAGTCTGCAATCTACTTACTCAGCAGTAAGGCCCACTGAACTCAGTGGGAAGTCCTTCTGAATACACAAGTACAGAATTCAGAGCTTGTAAAAAGTTCCTTTTTTGGATCCAACTCCCAAATTTCCCAGTGACCATGGTGAAAGGGGATTCTGGATATCACAGTCCAAAAATAAACTTTCTTCTTTGGTCTCTGCGAATCATACAAAGGGTTTCACTGCCTGCTGTGCAGTGCTGGCTCGGAACCTACTGGAATCACTGGCCAAAGTTACTTTGCAACAATAGAAACTTTTTGGCGAACTCCGCCCACCCGTTATAAGGCCCCTGCCTTCCCGCTCTTTTCCCCAGTTCCTTTTTTCCGCCGCGCTAGCTGCTTCAGGGAACTTCGCTCGCTTTAGCTTGCATTGGAATCACTTCTCATCTTGACCTGGACTGTTTTTTGACCACTCTTTGTCTCCCGCCCCCGGTAACTTCGGACTCTCTGACTGTTGGACCTCGCTTTGAATGTTCCTCTGGCTTTGACGACCTTCGGAATGCCGCACCCTTCAAGAAGTGCGACATTTGCGGGCAAGGTGCCCGTCCAAGACCCGCACTCTTCCTGCCTGTTGTGCCTGGCCAGAACATGACACCAAGGCCTGTCTGCTCTGCAGATCCCCTCTTCTCAGGCCGGAAAACCGTGAGTCCCGGCTTACTTTCGGCGATTGCCCTGGGAAAGGTGCAAGAAGGGAGTTCGCGTTCGTCTTCGTCCCGCCTTCCGCGCCCCCTGCTTCACACTTCTCGGGCCAGTGTGTCCAGCGTGACCCAAAGCACACACCATTTCCACAAGCGTGGGTGTGTCCCGGCCGGACAATTCCTTCCACCACCATCCGATGTGGCCCATGGCTCAAAACCGCCCAGTGCCACCGACGAACCCTCCAAGCGCCCCCACAAGTCTTCGGGACTGAGGGACCGAGCAGCCTCCAAACGACAAAGAGACCGAGGGCTCCCATGCGAGGAAAGCTACCGAGGCGGAGGTCCAACTCGCTTCGCTCGCTTCGTCCCCAGGGCATCCAAGGCATCTCGCCACGCTCCAAAGCCGAAGGAGCCAGCTGTGCTCTCGGAGCGCCCACGTCCCGTCAGCTGACAGGGCAAGGTCTCCAAGACCCTCCTCATCAGGAGTGGCGCTGTCCTCCTGGGATCTTCGGACAATCCGGTCTTCCCCACTGGAAGAGACCCGAGGCCGGGAAAGAAGAGGCATCACACAAGACGGGTCGTGAACCTGCCTCTAAAAGGCTAAGACGTGCCAAGGATCAGCCCGGTACCGTCCCACCGAAGGCGAAGGACAAGAGGCGCTCCCCCTTCCAAAAGGCCCGTGCCCCACTCCAGTGGGCTCCCGTGATCCAGAGCCTGCGCCGAGGTCCGTGACTCCGGTACCGGACACGCCACCACCTCAGCCCACCATGGACTTCGTCCACGGGACGGATGACAAACCGTTCCTCCTCTCCTCTGGAACAGCGGTCCACCCCTCACTCAGGAACGACGACTACGAGGACCCCGCTCCGTAGAAACAGATACCGGACCTGTTTCCTCGACACTCAGTCGGGCCGGTACTACATGTCGGTATGGGAGGACAGAGCTATCAGGGAGTTACCAGACTGAACCCCCATCCAGCAGACCCGCCAAGGCACCTCGTCCAGATCGTCCCGACCATATCCATGTAGAGAGGCCGCCATCTCCACCTCGCAGGCACTCACGCTCTCGAACCGACCTCCCGGTCCAACCAAGAACCCAAGTCAGAGTGATGGATGCCCTCTCCTCTGACTTGGACTCCGATGAGGAGCCCTTGCCTCCGTCCGAGGCACACATCCGATGAGGATGTCCTCTCCGTGTCAGCCTCGCCTCAAGAGGCACAATCCTGAGCCGTCTTCCCTCGGACGACGTTCGTTCCTTCAGTGAGCAGAGTCGTGAAGATGGCGAGGAGCTCGACATCGAGCTCGCTTCCCGGAACGAACGACGCTCAGGATCCAGTTGAACATCGGGTGCACGGACGGGTCCTACTCCACCCCCTGCCTCCCTCGCTTCCCTGCTTCAGACCATCGTTAAGAGGTCTTGGGGACACCCCGGCCACCCTGTCTGCATCCTCCCGCAAGGTAGAGTCTCTCTACAGAAGTCGCTCCGGCGAGTTGTCCTTGGCTGGACCACCCCCAGGCCGAACTCTGCTATGTGGAGGGAGACCAGCACAGCTCGTCCCGAAGCAGGCGACCCTCCCCGGTGACCGGGAGGCGAAGAAAGTTGAGGCCGGCCAAGAAGGCCTACTGGCAAGCGGCCCTTGCGGTGAAGGCCGTCAACTACACTGCCAATGCCATGGGGCTAAATCCAGACCCTCAGGAACGGATCTTCCCCCTCATCCCGGACGTCCGGATGACGTTCAGAGGCAGTTGGCCGAGTCAGGGACGAGACCCACTCCATCGGAAGTTGCTCATCACACACCGATCCAGGAACATGGCTGACTGTGCAGGGAGAGCCATGTCTGCACCATGGCACTCAGACTCAGCCTGGTTGAGGGCCTCGGACCTCAACCCTACTGTCAAGAGCGGCCATCGAGGACATGCCGCCGATGGGGGACCCGGGCTCTTCCACGCCGAGACCGACGACCCGCCTGAACAGAAGTTCAGGATGAAGGCAGCGGGAAGAAGCATGGAAGCAGTCCTCAACACTGGCTTCTCCATTTCGGAAGGCGTCAGCAGCCCGTGGCAGCCACAAGGTCAGTCACAGGGGACCTTCTCCCGGGATCGGCAGTCCCCAGCAACAGAGCGCCCAGAGACGACACTGTTCCCTCGCAGTCTGCCTCCTCCCTGGCCATCGCAACTTCCCGCCCGGTACCGCAATCCCGCCGGAAGGACACCGACCAGGGGAAGAAGAGAACCGAAGGGACGCAGCGCGCTTCGTCCCTCCGTTCACCCCTCGTCTTCACTGGACATTTTGAGGCCCCTTTTTAACATCTGGGACTCCAAACATCGGACTCGGGGGTCTCAACACGTCCTAGGGGTTATGCCTCGAGTTTCCAAGAGCCTCCCTCCAACTGGAGCCTCATGTCAACTCCCCCCCGGACACCCTTCTCGACGAAGTGGCACCCTTGCTCGTAAGGGAGCAATCTCCCCCACCGCCCGCAATTTCACCTCTCCAGGTACTTCACGGTACCGAAAGCGGATGGGGGCAGATAGGCCCATCTGGACTTGAGACAATTGAATTTGTTCCTTGACACGCCGATTCGAATGGTAACCTTGGCACCATTCTGCCTCTGCTTCACACAGGGCTGTGGTTTGCGACCGTCAAACCTAGAAGAACGCCTACTACCACATCGGGGAATTCGAGAATCCCACCGGAGATTTCCTCGCCTTCGCTGTCGGCTCCACCGTACCATTACAACGTTCTTCCCTTCGCTTGGCACGGCTCCAAGGGTCTTCACAAAATGCATGGCACCGTGGTGGCATACCTTCATCAAAAGGGCTTCATGGTCTTCCCTACCTGACGACTGGCTGTTTTGCAGCCGAATCCCAATACGAGGGCAGGAGGCAGTCTCATTCGCCTTGCACCGCTTGGACCTCCCTACGGGCTGGTCGTCAACAGGGAAAAGTCCCATTCACAACCGACCAGGCAGGTCAGTTCACGGGGGGGGCCATCCTCGACTCTGAAAGTTGCTCAGCAGCCTTCCTCCTCCGGACCGGTTTCAGGCCGGACAACGTCCCTCAGGGCGTGCATCTCCCAAGAAGGGTGAGAGCCAGAAGACGTCCAAGTCGCCCTAGCCACATGGCATCGACGACATTCGTCACCCCCCTGGGAAGACTTCGTCTTCGGCCTCTCCAATCCTGGTTCTTTCGTCTTCCTCCGGTAGAAGACCCCCCGTCCAAGGGGTCAGGTAACGAGACCGATAGCCGCCTCCCCAGAGGTGGTGGAACCGCCGCAAACATGCAACGGAATGCCATTTCAATCAGCCAGGCACAACTGACTCTGAACAACCGATGCATCTCTGGAGGGATGGGGCGCTCACCTGCTCGACTTGGTCGTCAAAGACAGGTGGTCCACACAAGACAAGCTCCTCCACATCAACGCTTTGGAGATGCGGCAGGTGGAAAAGGCATTGAGGGCGTTTCGAGTTTGCCGTCACAGGAAAGGTGGTCCTCCTGAGGACGGACAATACCACTGTGATGAAAACATCAACAAGCAAGGTGGTACCAGGTCCGGACCCTGCCTCGACCTCACGCTCCGCATCTGGGACGGTGCATCCAGAGACGCGTCCTCCTCCAGGCGATTCACCTTCCCGGGGAGGACAACGAGCTGGCAGATCGCCTCAGCAGATCTCCCTCGGTGTGTCCACGAGTGGAGGCTCCACCCTGAGACGGTCAGCGACCTCTTCTGCTTGAACCGGTGGGGAACCCCCCAGATCGACCTCTTTCGCGACCAGGTGGAACAGCCACTGTCCCCAGTTCTGCTCCAGGAAGCAATGGAACGGATCCCTCGGAGACGCGTTCGCCTCCTCCGGACAGGGAGCTTCTCTAACGCCGTCCCTCCGTTCCCTCTCATCATCAGGGTGGCGTCCAAGATGACAGTGGACCACTCGCATGCGATCCTGATCACCCCGTGGTGGCCGAGACAAGCCTTGGCTTGCATCCTTCTTCACCTCTCCAGGAGATGCTCCCTCCGCTCAACCCTCGCCGGACCTGCTGTGTGATCCAGGACGGACGAGTCTCCACCGCGGACATCGAGAGCCTACCGCTGGTAGCCTGGAGGATACAGCCCTGACTGCCGCTGGAGGCAGTAAGGACGGTGATCCTGGCTGCAAAGAAACCTTCCACCAGCGGTCCCTAGGCCCTGAAATGGAGGAGGTTTAGCCTCTTCCTTGAACGAAAGGGCTTGTCTCCTGCTCAGTTTCCCTCCAGTGGTTCTGGAGTTTTTTGATGGCACTCTGGATGAGGGGCTGTCCCTTATCCCTCAAATGCTACACTGTCTGCCATTTGTGCCAAATACCAGTTCGGGGAGGTTTCTTTCTCAAGGACCCTTTGGTGAAGGGGTTCCCTTAAGGGATGTGCCAACCTTTATCCTCCTGTGTCGGTACCTACCACCAGGCTGGAGTTTGGAGACGGTACTGTCCGGCCTCCAATCCAAGCCCTTTGAGCCGATGGCAACAGCGGACTGAGACTACTGACTGGAAAACCGCTTTTCTCTGTGGCCATCACCTCTGCCCTCGCCCGCCGGGCGGGCGAACTCTGTGCCTTCCGGAGGGACCAGCCATTCTTGAGGTTCCACAAGGACAAGGTGGTCCTCTGGACAGACATAATTTCTTGCGAAGTTAGTGATTGCTTTCCACATGTGCCAAGACATTGTGTTGCCTACTCTCGCATCCAGCCCGACTTCGGATGCGGAGCGACGCCTGCACTCTCTTGATGTCAGGAGAGCACTGGCTTTTTATTTGGACAGAACTGCTGCCCTCCAGCCGGTCCGAGAGACTTTTCCAATGCACTCAGAACCGAAGAAAGGGTGGCCTGTGTCGGCGCAGAGGCTTTCCAAATGGGTGGCTGGTACCATCCACTCTGCTATGAACTTTTGGGCAAACCTCTCCTGGAGGGTTCGGTCTCCATTCCACAAGGGCATGGCAGCATCCTCTGCATTCCTGCCGGGGATTTCCTTGGAGGATGTCTGAAAGGCTGCTAATCTGGTCCCAACCTCTGAATTTTAATCAAACATTATAGGTTGGACACCAGGGCCATCCGAGACGCAGCTTTCAGAGGGCTGTGTTGGTTCAGGGTTGCATTGATTGCATCTGATGGTTTTGTTTCATCAGCACTTGATGTACATATATACACTGTTTACATTCGGTTGAATGTTGATTTGTACAATTCTAGAGGGACCGGTCCTTGCATGACCCCTGTTCCCTCTTAAGTTTAGAAATGTTATTGCTGTGTTTGCCTTTCATGAACAACAAAGACGGACTCTTTTTATGTTCAAGGTTTTATACGTAATAATATACCTTTGGTTCACCATAGCTTTGGTTTCAGGACACTCCATCCGCCGCATACCTTAGCTTGTCAGTCTAAACCCATTGTATGATTCGCAGGAGACAACGAGAAGAAGGACAGGTTGCTTACCTGTAACGGTATTTCTTCGAGTGGTCATCTGCGAATACATACACATCCCACCCGTCCGTCCCCTCAGTTCCTGCTCTCATTGGCTCTTCCATCCCTGCTTGGCGGAAAAATTGCGGAACTGGGGAAAAGAGCGGGAAGGCAGGGGCCTTATAAAGGGTGGGGCGGAGTTACCGCGCCAAAAAGTTTCTATATGTTGCAAAGTAACTTTGCCCAGTGATTCCAGTAGGTTCCGAGCAGCACTGCGCAGGCGCAGTGAACCCATTTGTATGTATTCGCGATGACCACTCGAAAAATACCGTTACAGGTAAGCAACCTGTCCTTGTACAAGCTGTGATAGAGGTGCACTGATATTTACTCCTCCACATAAAAAAACGATATATTTAACAGGTGAACTTCTATTTTGTCATTAAGATCATTACAATTCTCCTATGTAGCTTCCGGTTGTTTGCAGACAGTGAGTAACACATCTGATTATTAATCCTTTTGGGTTATCAATTATTGGTGAGTACAACAAGGATTTGAGAAAAGAATGTATACCACACAGATGCTTAAAAAATGATGGAAAGTGGAAACATAAGGAACACAATGTAAGGCAAAGTTCAAAATCTATGCAGAAAGGAAGCCATTCATTTATATACGGGAGCATCTTTACAGTGTTGAGCACATGCTGTCATAGTCATTGACAAATTCTGCTCACCTCTGTTGGTCTGGAACACTCATGAAGAATTTCCTAAAAGAGAAAAGATAATACTTATCTATATAGTTGTAATGCAACATTTCCCCTTTTAAAAAAAACCATACAGTCGGCCCTTCATAGCCACAGATTTTTTATCCATGGATTCAACCAGTCACAACATGAAAATATTTTAAAAATATATAAATTCCAAGAACAAACCTTGATTTTTGTAAGAGAAACCAAAATATTGAGCAGGCAGTATCAAATGTTGAATATTATTATTAACATTGGTCTTGGACAGATGGATGGCGAAACACCGCCTCTTTACTAAGCACGTTGCAACCAAGAGCAGCTCCTTTTTGCGCCGTCATAAGGGCTGAATCGCAGCCCATGAACTCTTCCACCCACAGGCTAAAATGAGTGCCCAGCTTGTTGGGGGCAATTAGCTTACACATTGAAACCGCTTAAAGACTGCTTAGTTCATCTGAAGTGATATAGAATGTAGATGCTATTGCTATTGCTACACAAGAGTGTGACGAAGGCTGTAAGATCCAGCTCCTGTCATATTGCTAGGGTGAAGGGGAGGTCAAAGGTGTACAAAAATGGCCACTACTCCACTGATATGGAAGACACCAGTTGGCACTGCATAACATAAAGTAACATGTCTAAGTTCTACACACGTGCCTATAAACATATCCCACTGATCAAGATACAGAGAGCTTTTAAAAGCTGCTGTGTATTATGTGTCTTCAAGTGATGCCAACCGTGGGAACCCTATCCTAGGCTTTTATTGGCAGGATTATTTAGGGGAGGTTTGATATTGCCTTCTCTCTAAGGCTGAGTGAATATAATTGCTTATGGTCACTAAGTAGGTCACCATAGCTAAATGGGAATTTGAACTCTGGTCTCCCAGAGTCCAAGTCCAACATTCAAACTGCTGCACTACTACAGATGCAATGGTTTGACAGTTGGGACTAGGATTCAGAGTGATGAGGTTCAAATGCTCATCTAACCACACAATCCACTGGGTGACCTGAGCAAGTCCCACTCTCTCAGACTTAGAGAAGGACAGCAATGAGAACCTCTCCTGAGTAAATCTTGTCAAGAAAACCCCAGAAACAGTTGCCCAAAGTCCTATGGAATCCTAGGAATTGCAGTTTAGAGAAACACTAGAATGCATGGTTGAAGATTTCCCCTTCCTAAACTGCAGTTGCCAGAATTCCATAGGATGTTGTCAAGACAACTGAACTGGAGTCATAGCACTATAACTGTGTGGTATAAAAAGAGCCCAAGGTTAGACAGCTTCTGGCCCAGAGCTAAAGGTAGCCTCACCCCTTCCCTGGCATCTTTCTGGTAGATGGAGGCTGGAAGAGAGAGAATGAAAAGAGGCCTTTCCCATCACCATATGCGCATCTGACAGATTACCCTGAAGAATTTTGCCCTCAACAAGAAAAGAATTTACCCTTCTCTGGACAGGGCTCATCCAACCATTAGCAGAGCTTCAAAACATTATTACTTTTAGACTACGACTCCAGACTGCTGAAGCCAGAATGGCCACTGGCTATGGAGGTTGGGGGTTTTTGGAAGTTGCAATCCAAAATAGTAACTTCCCCAAGCTCTGACATTAGGCTGACAAGAGGCAATTGCCTTAGGTACCAAATGTGAGGCAAGTAGTGGCAATGCCCCCCAACTCATCTTCTTGCCCCCAAAACATTCCTGTATTAGGAAAGCTCATAAATAGGCCTTTTCTTTTCAGATGTCATTGAGATGGCTATCCCACTCCCAGTGTCAAAGTAAGATCCAGTTGCCAGTCTGGTTGGCTTCTATATATGGAACGCAGGCAACTGGGCACCATCTTGCCCTTTGCCTCAGACTGACAAATGCCTAGGCAAGTCCTGCCTCATGCCATAACTCTTGCCTCTTCAAAACTCTGATGCCCATCACAATGCAGCGCTAGATACTTTAATTGTGAATTAAATTGTGAAAATGGTGAGCCATTTTCAAACACGCACCTACAAATAGGACAGATGGATTCCCTCTCCCATAGCATTTGGACAAGCTGGTCAGCCTTCTGTATCCATGGATTTCTCATCCTGGATCCAACCACCTTGACTTGAAAATATTAAAAATATATAAATTAAAAGCAAACCTTGATTTTGCCATTTTTATAAGGCATACCTTTATATACAGTTATTTAATGAGACTTGAGCATCCATTGATTTTGGTATCCATGGAGGGTCCTGGAACTAACCCCAAAGATACCAAGGACCCACTGTATATGAACCCCATCAAAATGGCTCATGGGGTTGGCTACAGTTGTCTTGCTGACTTGCATGATCTGGAAAGGTACACTTTATTACCTCCCACAAATAAATTTAATAGCTCTCAGATGTCTCCATCCAACCGTTAGTTTGATTCCTGCTCCCATTAGAGATGTCAAGAAGATCTTCAATGTCAATCTCTGGCTCAGGAGCTGCTGTTGCTTCCGTCTCCTCCTCTTCCTTCTGCAACATAGCAGAATAATCAGTGTTCAAATGAAAAAATCCCCTTATTTTCAGTGCAGATCAGTGTTGGATAGCAACTGTCACCCCCAGATGTTGTTGGACTTTGGGCCCCATTCTCCTAAGGCTGGGGCTCCCCATTGCAGAGCCTGCCCCCACTTCTCCAGCCCTCAGGGCAAAGAGGAGGAATATTCAGGTGAGAACTTCATCTTGGAAAGTATGAGAAGGGCCCAAAACAGACAGGACAAAATAAAATTGCTCTGGTTCACTTTGGAAGTAGCTGTTTAAATGACACATGCATCTTAAGAGGCCAGAAGCTGCGCCAAAGGTGCACTCCAGTCCTTAGGATTGACTGGTTTCTGGCTCTTAAGACGCTACATCATTAAACAACATACCTCCAAAGCAGTTTTATTTTGGTTTGTCTGTTCAGGCCCTCTGTTTCTTGTTTGTTAGATTTAGTGTGTTTTTTAGAAAGGAGGCGGAGTTAAGAGGAAGAAGAGGAGGATGAAGAGGAGGAGAGGAGGAGGGAGGAGGAGGAGGAGAGGAGGAGGAGGGGGTGCCTAAGAAACATGCATTTATATTAACATTTAAAAAAACATCAATTTTTTGTGCATGTCCTCCTTTTAAAAAAGTGTCCTACATTGAAAATGTTGTCCTACATTTGTCCCGGTTTGGAGGTCCTGACTTATGGCAACTCTACCCTGAACTTTCAGTGAACTATCCAAACTATCTAAACTGCAGAACCTATGGGGGGAATAGCAGCTTAACAAATAGCCATGTTTTTACCTGGAACTTAATATGAAACCAGCGTCAGCACCAATCAGGCCCTATAGGGGAGGGCATCCACATTTGGAGTGCTACAATTAAGAAGGTCCTCTCCCACATCGATACTGGGGGACAGAGAGGAGCCCCCCCAAGCAATCCTTAGTCCTCAAGCAGTCACATATTGTAGGACTGCATCCCCTTTTTTTAATATAATGATTAGAGATGATAGTCATTGCAGTCCAATATCTTGTTGATTGTACTTCTCTCTGTCCACCACATTAAAAGTATTTTAAGTGGGAACAAGGAAGAAGGCTTCTTGGTGGTTGCTCCCAGCTCTGGAACTAATTCCCTCCTTACTATCCATTCATAGACAGATGAAGACCTTTTTGTTTCAGCGGGGGGGGGGGGAGAGCTGAGTTGTTTGTGTTTGTTGTTCTTTTTATTTGTTTCTGCTTATAACTGCTTTTAATTTTATTGATAGTTTAGTTATACAGTCATCCCTCCATTTTTGCAGGGGACCTGTTCTGGACTCCTCGCGAAAATGGAAATTTGTAAATATTCAAGCCTTATTGACTTGAATGGCCATGTGCTCCTGCATACAGCTTTGTTCATGCGCCATGGGCGGGTGCGCTATTTTAACCCTCCCCGCTTGCCGGTCCATGAAGGACCGAGACTATGGACTTGAAGTCTGTGAAAATTGAGGTATGAGTGTACTTTTAACTTTTGCATGATGTCAGGTTTTTTTAAAAAAGCTATTATCTGCTTCAAATTTTGTAAATCTTCTTGAGTTCCAGGTTGGAAAAAGTATAAATATAAATCAATATAAACATAGTCATAGTCTGAAGAGCCACAAATTCTCCTGAATTCCAATCATTTGCTTTTCTTCGCCTTTGCTGCAGCCACAACAATTAGTCCCATGCCTCCACTTAAAATTATATCCTCTTCCCATGTCATGTTAAGCACAATGGACAAGACAGGAGAGCCTATTTCTATTAGTTATCTGAGCCTTTTCTCTCAAATATTCATTTGTGAGATTTTAAGACTATACAAAGAGAGGTAAACATTGGCATATCATCCAACCCTGTTCAACTAAAAACTAAACAAACATGTGGCCAAGCAACATCAGAGTATGTTAAAGATTATTATTATTACTAAAAGTTATTAATGCAGAATAATAGAAAAGCTAGGAGAGCCTGCAGCAGTTTCCTTTTGTCTGAGCCTACTGGGAAGGACAAGATTCTGCCCCTTCTCCTCTCTTCCCTCTAGAACTAATTGAATGGAAAATTCTTTTGCACTTTGAACTCAGTTTGCAGCAAATGAAGAAAGCTGAGGACAAAGAGGGAAATTAGAGGAAGAGAGAAACTGGGACATTTTAAAGCAGCTGAAAAAATGGGATAGCAGAACATTAACTGGGATTGTCTGTGCCAATTTGGGACAGTTGGAGTCTATCGACAGGAGAGCACAAGTTTCTATTTGTTATCTTAGGTGGGATACAGACCGCCCAAAAAGGGCAGTCTCCCGCCGCCCTGCTTTGTTCTGCGAGGGAGTCGCAGCGGACAAACTGTGCGGCTCCAACACGGAGCAAAAAGAACCCGCAAAAAGCGGGTTCCTCTTGTGGCACCTTTGTGATGCTGCAAGGCGCCAATGGTGCACTTGTGGCATCACAAAGGCGCCGGGACGTGTGGATGCTATGTGTCCGTCACGTCAAAATGGCAGCACCCGTATGTACAGGGCACCGCCATTTTGACGCCCTCGTCACGTGCAAGGGGCAAATCGCTTCTGGAAGCGCCTCCCCTCACACGTAACAACAGCTCCCCGTAGGGCCCGTCTGTGCAGTGCCTTAGTTAATAATAGATCCATTTTAATGTGGCTTTGGGAAAAGCAGGTAATATTGAAGCAAAGCAAACAATGAACAAAATAATTGTGTAAAAAACACAAGTTGTGGAATTTAGATGAAAGGGCAAAACAGTTCCCTTGCAGCCACAGGGGTTATTGTTAGGCCTCTGACTAATTGTGAGGGACAACCTACAACTAACTTAACTTTTAATGAGCTCTCACACATTCCTTTATCATTTTTCTATATCTCTTTTACTCATGCTTCACCATTTCCTTTTAGAACAAGGAAAAACAGCAATGGAAATAGCAGGAAGTCCTTTCACCATGAAGAACACTTGAAGGGCACAATTTATATGCACACCTCCGCAGACTGACATTCATTAGAGATC
Organism: Sceloporus undulatus; assembly: GCF_019175285.1. Lineage (NCBI taxonomy): Eukaryota > Metazoa > Chordata > Lepidosauria > Squamata > Phrynosomatidae > Sceloporus > Sceloporus undulatus. The sequence goes on along the minus strand of NC_056522.1, from coordinate 321,197,516 downwards.
CCTTTGTATTATCCATGCAGCTGCTGCTTGGTGTCACTTTATATAGACCCTGTTGTCATAATTACAGACGCAGGAAAGAGGAAAATATCCCATGGATTTTCAGGTGCCCCATTCAAACTCACCTCACTGAAGAAAGAGTTCCTGGATTCTGTAATGGACAAGGACAGAACTAAGAAAAGTTTTTGGATTATGACTCTTAGGAATTCCCATCGCTATGGGAATAATAGTCCAAAAATAACTTTTCCAAAATCATGGTGTAGCCAGTCTTGCTATATAGGAAAGGAAACTGTCTGAGGCTAAAGCAGAAGTAGGCAATTTAGGTAGGTTTGGGAGTCCATTTTCTGCCCCTGGGATTATTGTTGCCTTGTTCACTTTCTGCAAAATGAAAGTGTCTGCAAGACTGGTGAGGAATTTATTGGACCTTATGTTCTTAGCAGAATGTACACGGCATTCTGGATTTTCTTCCTGTGTAAAGACTGCTTAATTTTATCTTAAATGTGTAAGTATGTCCGTGTATAAAGCCAGCAGGGAACAATGGTTTGAGTGTTGGATGATTCTGGAGTCAAGGGTTTGAATCCCCGCTCTGTCATGGAAGCCCACTGGATGACTTTGGGCAAATCATACACTCTTAGCCCTCAGAAAACCCTGTGATAGGATCACCTTACACTGGAAATGACATGAAGGCACACAGCAATAACAATGTCTGTGTGTGTGTGTGTGTGTGTGCGCGCGCGTGCAAGTTGCCCGTCAATTCATGGTGACCTCATTAATTTAATAGGGTTTTCCTAGGCAAGAAATATAGCCTACGACACCTGGTATTCATTGGTGGTCTCCCATCCAATTAGTAACCAGGGTTGACCATACTTAGCTTCCAAGATCAGATGGATTCTGATGCCTTTAGGGCAGTGGTTCCCAAACATTGGTCCTCCAGGTGTTTTGGACTTCATTCCCCAGACCTCCTAGCCACCTTGGTCCACACTTAGGAATTCTGGGAGATGAAGACCAAAACATCTGGAGTACCAAAGTTTGGGAATCACTGCTTTAGGGTATTTAGGCTGGTGTGTGTGTGTGTGTATACATTCTTTATATTTGCTCCAAAGGATGTAAGGTGGGGTCTCCTCTTGCCCACACAATCTAGTTCACAATAACCACTGGGGTAAGTTCATTTGAGGCAGAGTGCCTGGTAGCCCAAGGTCACTTAGAGTGAGCTAAAAAGATGAGTGGGGGGTTCGAGCCTGTATCTCCTAAATTGTAGTCAAGCACTCTAACCACTACATACATTGTCTTTGTTTCATCTCCTCCATCTCTCTGTTTTTATCAGTACCTTTTTCCTTCTCATAAGGGATGAGATTCTAGTTCATGACCAATTTTGTTTAAATTAAATTGTAGCCAGATTGTTAGCTGGTCTCAATCAGGTATAAGCACAAGAAGGACAGAATATGAATTTTGTGTGTCTAGTTTATTTTGCTGTCCTCAAAGTAGCCAGATGTCCTGTTTCCTTATGTTACTCTGTTAAAAGACAGAGAGATCCAGTGCCAGTGTAGAACTGAATCCAGCTGCCCATTTGAGCTGTCTTACATATGCAAGACATACAAGGCAGGATTCTATTGCAGCAAACTACATGTACAACGAATTGTAGTGTGAGTTGTTTCATTGCAATGAGGTATCCAGGACCTTGTCTGGTGAGTGCAAGTCACTGTTTCTAATCAGGGATTGCCATGGGCATAGTGGCAAACACCAGAAATCACATTACTGTACTGGCAGGGCTTTCTGCTTTGATCCCATTTAGATGAGACCCAGCATGGTGTAGTGGTTTGAGCATCTGAATATGACTTTGGAAACCAGGGTTCAACTTTCTGTTAAGATATGGGTGACCTTTGGCAAGTCACACTCTCTCAGCCTCAGGGGAAAGAAAAGGTAAATCTCTGAAGAAATGCTGCCAAGAAAACCACATGATAGGGGGCCTTAGAGTTGCCCTAAGTCTGAAATGACTTGATGCTATATAACATCTTAGCCTCCCATGCCTTATAATATGATAAAATATGTTATCAAGGAAAACATTTGAAAATCATTACAGTGGTGCCTCGGGTTACGAAATTAATTCGTTCCGCGGCTAATTTCGTAACCCGAAAAACCTTCGTAACCCGAATTGCCATAGGCGCTAATGGGGAAAAAAGCCGCGGCTCTGCCGCGGCTCCATTTAAACAGCGCCGGCGTTTTTTCGTAACCCGAAAAAATGTTCGTAACCCGAAACAATAAATCCCTATGGGATTTTTTCGTATCCCGAAAAATTCGTAAGCTGGGTAATTCGTATCCCGAGGTACCACTGTACAGAGTTTTCACCCCCACTATCTCCTGGCTGTTTTCTATTTTCCACCTTAAAAGTTCTTAATGGTGTCATAGAACTGGGGTCAGATCTAACAGTTCACCAAGCCAGACAGAGCTTACTGGCTTCTATGCATTTGTTGTCTTCCTGGGTCTGTTGATAACAGGTGTGCAGCCAATCCATTGAGAGTTCCTGCATGGCAGGGAATGGACTGGATGGCCCTTTTGATCTGTTCCAACTCTACGATTCTATGATTCTATGATATCCTGCATCTCCAGAACTGAATTAAATATCTTGTATTAAATGAGATCTAATGTTTACTGAAGCAAATAAAAGAACAAAATACAAAGGCAGGTTTACAGTTGAACATTAAAAGAACAAAATAATGACCACAGATGATTTACATAACTTTAAAGCAGACAATGAAGACCTTTACATAGTTCAAGATTTTCCATATCTTGGCTCAGCCATTAATCACAATGGAGACTGCAGTCAAGAAATCAGAAGAAGACTAGGGCTTGGAAAGGCAGCTATGAAAGAATTAGACAAGATCCTAAGTGTCAGGATATATAATTGAATACTAAAGTAAGAATTGTGCATGTCATCTGATTTCTCATCTCTATGTATAGTTGCGAAAGCTGGACAGTGAAGAAAACTGACAGGAAAAAAATCAACTCATTTGAAATGTGGTGCTGGAGAAGAGTTCTGAGGATATCGTAAACGGCTAAAAAGATAAATAAATGGGTCCAAGACCAAATCAAAGCTGAACTCTCCATAGAGGCCAAGATGACTGAATTGAGACTGTGGACATATCATGACAGGAGACAAGCAAAGTGACTAACAAGAAAAGACAATAATGCTTGGGAAGGTAGAAGGTAGAAAGCAGTAGGAAAAGAGGAAGAATGCATTCTAGATGCACAGACTCTATTAAGGCAGCTATGGCCCTGAATTTGCAAGACCTGAGTAGGTCTCTCATTCATTATTATTATTATTATTATTATTATTATTATTATTAACCTTTATTTATAAAGCGCTGTAAATTTACACATTTATTCATTCATTCATGGAGTTGCCATAAGTCAAAGTTGATTTGCCATCAGTAAAGAACAATAAATTGAATAGGAAGTGAATTAGGTGATCCCTAAGTTCGCTACAAAGGCTGAAATTCTACTGCAGGTTGAGTCTCCCTTATTCAAATGCTTGGGACCAGAAGTGTTTTGGATTTCTTCAGACTTGGAAGATTTGCATATACATAACAAGTTATCCAGGTGATGAGACCCATGTCTAAACATCAAATTCATTTATGTGTCATATACACCTTATACACATAACCTGAAGGTGGCTTTATACATATTTTTTTTAAAATGTTCATGAAAGTTTGTGTACACTGGACCATCAGACAGCAAAGATGTCACTATCTCAAGACTAAGGAAGTTAATAGTGATACTGTTGTTGGTGTTGTGTGCCTGCAACCCAACTTATAGTGACCCTACAGTAAACTTAGCATGGGATTTTCTTGGCAAAAATTGTTCCCAAAGGTTTGTCTTGTCCTCCTCTGAGGCTGAGAGAGTGTGACTTGCCCAAGATCACCCAATGGGTTTCCATGGCTGAGGGGGGATTCAAACCCTGGTCTTCATAGTTGTAGTCCCACGTTCAACAACTAAAACACACTAGCTCTGGTACTGCCAAGATCTTATTTAGCACATGCTGTCCAACTCTTGAATGGTATAACTCAGCTGTAGAAAGCAAGCATGGATTCAATGTGAGTCTGGAATGGGACACTCTTAATTCATGTCCAGTGTCAGCTCTTAAATTCATTCTGATTACTGTGGGCAAGTTTCTCTGTAGCAGCTCCCATGATGCAAAAAATGTTCTTGGTAAGTAGACAGGTCACAGATGCCCTAAAATTTAAGGCCTATATAAACAGAAAATGCTATAAGCCCCAGGTTGAAAGAACCAGAAGACTAGGTCTGTGTTTTTAATCAAGATTCTGTTTTTACTTTGTGCCACATTATTGTTAGTAACTTGAAAAGCGGTTTCCCCCCAGAAAAGAAATGTACTAATAAATACTAATAAATAGGTATAAGAGCTTAAAAGTTAGAATTAAGAAGTAGAAAAGAAAGTTGGAATTAGTTCCTTTTGGAGGAACACAAGTATAATAAAATCAGATTTCAACATTAATTTACCAAGCAAGAGTTCAGTTACTTTTTTGCACAAGTACTGTAACAGTTACTTTCAAATGTTTAAAATGGCAGATCAAAAGAGAGACTGTTTTATGCCCTTATCTAATCAATTCCAAGATATAAGGTTTTCCCATAAAAGTAATGGAAAATGAAGGAAAAGCAATGCACGATATAACAAGTTACACAACAAACTGCTTTTGTAACATTGCAACAAGCTGTGACAACAAATTACTTTACAGGTGACAATAAAAACAAATCCTTTTTAACAGGAACAACCAAGCTAGAAATTGTGAGTCGCTCCAGATATTGCCGGACTGCAAACCCCAGCATTCTCTAGCCAGCATAGCCAATGGTAAGGAATGCTAGGAATTGTAGTCCAACATCTGGATAGTCACACAATTTCCCCTTGACTTAGGAAAAGACACTGATGTTCTCCAGGGATTTCCAAAAATCTCTGGAAGGAAAAGAGGAACACTCACCAATTCTTTTCCCTAGGTAATAACATGGCTAGATGCCTGGCAGGAATGCAATGACTTTAAATTACAGGAGGCAGATGTAAATGAAAGATTAAGAAACATTTGTTGAGTGTAAGAACAGTTCCTTAATTAAAGGAGCTACTTAAGATTGTGGCATTTCTTGCTTAGCAATTTCCAAGGCAGAGGTGGACAGGTGCCTCCCAGGAATGCTTTAGATATACAGGATGCCTTGGCTTCAGGGCAGAGAGGATTACTCTTCCTCAGTCTAATCACTCCCAGTAATCAGAAGCACACAACAGCAGTGTGAGGACCAGAGCTGATTGATGGACCATATTTTCTTACCACCAAAGCAGACACTGCTCCATTCCACTCCACATCCTTTTGTCATGCTACAATCATCCAACACAGATAAAATGATTCAGATCTGTTTGCCAATCCTTCATCCCCCCTCTCCTTGTAGTTACCCACCTGATATGGATACAGTTTCTGCAGCTGGGTGTCAATCCACTCCTCCAGATCTAGCCACCTCTGAAGATCTTTTCTGTTATACTTGACAGTTAACTTGGCCAACTTTCTGTGAGATGGCTCCTCTTCTGATTTCTCTGGAGCATTAAAGGTGACCCGAGGATGGGTGCCTGACCCTTGGGCTTTGCTCACTAAGCCTCCTGCTTCCTCTGTGGTCTCCGGTAATAAGGTCCTCTCTTCCAACATACTGCTTCCTTCACACCTTTCCTATTTCTTCAAAAAAGTTGCCATCCCTTTCTCTCTTTTTTGAAATAGAGCAATAACTTTGTTTGTCCCGGAATAAGTCACTTGAAGAAAGGGAGGGAGAGAGAAAGGTAGCAAGAGAAGCAATCAGTCAGCTGTTACAGGAAAAAGCTGCTTGGGTTTCACTGTGGGAGGGAGTCATTGTAATGACGGCTGTTGTTAGACGAAGCTGAGCTGCCTCATAGGCCTGGCGGACAAAGTCCATTAATATTTCATACAATTCACTTCCTGAGAAGAATGGGCTAAGTGGGGATAATTGAGAACAAGAGAAGAGCGAGGGGACAGGATTCCATTCTGTTCCCCCTGAAATAAGCTGTCACACACTACTGATGATGCATTTCTGACATGTACTGCACATTCCTGTAGAATTCAGAGACATAGCTGTGCTCATCTGGAAAATCAATAGGCAAAGGGATCTTGTAGCATCTTTCAAACAAACCCGTTAAGTCTCAAGGGTGCTACAAGATCCATTTGCATACTGTACATTCCTATGTTATTTCAAGAATACAGGTATACCTCAGTTGATTAAGTAAATGCATTCCTGGGCATGATCTCTTTAATAGAAAATTTGGTACCAGAGGCAGAAATAGCATGGAAAGAATAGAGATAGATTCCTACACCTCAAAAAAGAAGAGGACTTCAAAATGTTTTAGCAAACTATTTAGTCAAAACTGACTATATATATATATATATATATATATATATGGACCTCCTGGAGATCACTTGAAAGTTTTTTCCAGAATGTACCCAATGATTACTTTTCATCATCTAGTTAGTCCCAGTTTGTTTATTAATCTAGGCCTAATTCCTTCAAAGACATCTCTTTCTGAAACAGGTGTGTGTACGTACACTAGTTCACCAGTGTGGGTAATCCTCCACTGACAGAGATCACAACTGTTCTATATCTCCTTTATATTTCTAGTTACTGTGGCCAATTCATCATCTAATGGACAATTTTAATGTGATGAGCCCTTCTGTAGTTAGATAGGCTACTCCTTGGATGGGAGATAAGCAATTGGCCACTGGGAGTCTGTGACCATACTTGAAACCTTACCGATTTGGTAAAACTGCCCAGAGTTTATGCTCCAGTCACATAATCTTTATCAGCTCTAAGATGGCTGATGGCTCCTCTGTCAGAGGGCAGGTAAACCTGCTTTGGGTTTTAGTCTAAATATATATATTTTTAAAATTGTCCAAAGTGCTGAACTTGTTTGAGTACCTTGGATAGCTCCTTTCAAGTTCAGACTGAAGCCTGGAGTGGATTCACTGCTCTACTAACATGAAAACCACCTGCCGCTGCCTCCTCCAATGTGATCGCAAAGTGGGACTTGGTGAAGAATATCTCTCTCTCTCTCTCTCTCATTACTCTGTCCATATAATTGCTTTGAGCTCCAATTGATGCATGTTATAAATATATAAACAAGATAGAACATTGGTCTATTTTATAGTGAAGTACTGTACTGTACTTGTAACTGCTACATTTTAAGAAGAATACTGACAGACTGGCTTAGACTGCAGAAAAGATTATTTAAATAGAGACATGTTAGTAGTCTTCAAACATCTGAAGAGCTTTCATGTAGAAGATGACACAGACTTGTTCTCAGTGGAAGAGAACTACAGTAATAGGCATTAACAGCAGAGATATTATAAGAAAGTTCCTAATGATAAAAACTGGTTGAAAGTAGAATAGACTGCCTCAGACGTTAATGCACTCTCTTTCACATTTAAAGAGAGGTTGGAGTTGGACTATGCAGTGGACTTTGTCCCTTGCTGCTGTTGTGTGATTTCATCTCATTTCCAAACTATGGCAACTATAAGACGAACCTATCATGACAAGATTTGTCTTCCTCTGAGGCTGAAAGAGCATGACCTGTCCAAGGTTACCCAGTAGATATCCATGGCTGAACAATTTGAACCTTGTTCTCCAGTGTTTTAGTGCTCATATCACTACACCACACTGGCTGTCTACTTTGTCCATTACTAGCCAGAAATGGTTACTTGAATTCAAACCACTGCTTCGTATTTTGAGACATAAAATTAAAGTTGGGAACAATATTGCAGGCATTCAAAATTTGGTTAATTCCAGTTTCATTCTACAGTCCTCCCTCTGAATTCATGGGGGATCCATTCTGGACTCCCCCCCCCCCCCCCCATTTGCAAATTTGTGTATATTCAGGTCCTATAGCTTTGAATACCTGCATGCTCCTGTGTGCGGCCATGTGCATATGTCACGGGTGCATGACCATTAACTTTAATGAAGGTCACCCCTCCATGAATAATCAAAACTGCAGATCTCAAGTCCGTGTAAATGGAGGGGCGACTGTAGCTGAAATGTGTCATTTTGAAGTCATATTTTATGTGAAAGTTAATCTCAAATTTTGAAATTGCTCTCTCTCTGTTTTTCTCTGTCTCTCTCTTCTTGCTGACATCTCTTGATTCTTATTGGTTTAGTAAATATAAAAATCTTGTAAACTATCATGTTCATTTTCTGCCAGATACTAATCATCACTGCATGCTATCAGTCAAATGTTTAATACCATATGTCAGTCACATAATAATAATAATAATAATAATAATAATAATAATACAATTTATTTCTATTTCCCGCCTCTCCCTGTGGATCGAGGCAGGATTACAACAAGCAAATTATTCCAACAATAAAAACATACCAAATATATTCAATAAAAACAATAGCATATTATCAATATAATAAGTTTAATAAAATACAATTAACTTTCATAAAACATTTAGTACTAACGGAGGTGGGATATTTTACAGCAAATTTGGTGGATAGGCTCGCCGGAAGAGATCTGTCTTGAGTGCCTTCTTGAAGGCATCTAAGGTGATAATAAGGCGGAGCTCTTCCGGCAAGTCGTTCCATAACTTGGGGGCTATGGCGGAAAATGCTATGTGGGAATGTATTGTTAACCTAGTTTTTGCACACTCTAATAATTTCTTCTCAGATGTCCTGAGAGTACGGGGTGGATTGTGTAGGGAGAGGCGTCCCCTCAAGTAACTTGGGTCCAAGCCATATAAGGCTTTAAAGGTAATAACCAATACTTTGTATTGGGCCCAGAAGCTGATCGGCAGCCAGTGAAAAGATTTTAATATTGGTGTTATGTGGTCAAACCTAGATATTCCGGTGACCAATTTGGCTGCAGCATTTTGAACCAATTGAAGCTTCCAAACTTGGTACAAAGGTAGCCCCATGTAGAGCACATTACAGAAATCTAAACAAGAGGTTACCAGTGCAAGTACCACTGCTTCAAGGTCCTTTTGGTCCAGTATTAAATACTGAAGACAAATCTAGTTGGACAGCTATTATGCCAATTACATATATGTAATTCAGCAAATACTTACCTAACAAGAGATGATCCAGAGAACATCTGACAACATCACTTGAAGTGGAAAGAATTTGTATGAGCAAAATACTTCCATTTTTACATAATACACACTGTAAATTACTGTGACCAGCATAATGGTAAAAATATTGGTTGCTTTTATTCTACTGTCCTGCTGTACCAGATCCAATATAAAGAAATATGGATAAATATCCTTCAACATCCTAGTTGGATAGTAAAGAAGCACAGTGCCAAAAAACTTCTTCAGAAATACACTGCAAATATTAGTATTGGAACAAAACGCACTAGGAAGCAATACTGATAACGAACAGCAGACTAGTATAGCAGACAAACATAGGCCCATGTCTTCTGAGTCTGTTATAATCTGAACTACGATTTGCATTCCCTGCAGATACAGGGCATAATATGCTGCAACTGTCCTTCAGGCTGTTTTGCAAAAAGGTCTTGCTCTTACTGCACTCTTTTCTAACAAACTGGCTTGTCTACCGATGACCTTCACTCATTGCTCTGTCAAAATGAATAACTGTTACACACACACTAAATAATTCAGCAGCCTTTCTAAAGAGAGTGAAGTCATTGCAATTTCCTACTGTTGGACCGAAAGCCACTGTAAAGCCCATGTAAACTTGCTTCATTATCCTTAATAGTTTAGATAAATTGCCAATTCTTTCAAAATTGGATCTATCAGGGAAAAAAACCCTGATATTCATATTGTCTCCAACAGATGCCTTAAATATTTTTATTTTTATAGTAGAAAGTAAATATGGTGGGTGTTCACCTCTTTTTTAGTGACACGTTTAGATAATGGCATTTAGATGACACATTTTTGTGACACATTTAGATGAAGGTAGGAAAATGACTCTTTTCACATAAAATTTGCTGCTTAAGTGTCAATGTCCCAGCAAAGCCCACAGTATGCAATCCTGGATTGTCTACTGGATTCACTAGGTGGGCAGAACATTTGGTTATTGGAGGCATATCCACCATCTGTTCTTTCTTGAATGCTGGCTCTCCTTGATTGTCAATTCAGAAGGTCTGAAGAAGGTGAAAAATTCCTCAGGCATCTTGTGGGGTTATTACAAGAATGGATACGATTTGGTACAATTAATACAGCAAAGGTATATGTGCAAAACCTCATCTGGATGTTGATATTACACTCATAGCATGGCCCTAAGTATGCTCATTCAGATATGTCTTCCTAAGTCTAATGGGCTTCACTGTCTAGAAGAGCAAGTGCAGGCCAAGCCACAGCTAAACATGCAGTTGAAAAAGAGCCATAAAGGTGATGGGCATTGTGCATCTCACCATTTTCTAGTATAATAGTGAATTTTCTGCTAAGAGCCCAAGAATCCATGCACAAGGATTATACAGAGCTCTATTAGGTCTAGATCCTGAGTTCTATGAATGCTTGATGATTTTATTTGATCTGTATCTTAAAACAAAGTGGCCTGATCTGCACTTCTTGGACTAATACATGAATCAGGATGCATTTATTTTTCATTTTTAGAAAAAGTTCTCTGAATTTTGCAAATAGTTCTTGGCTCAGAAATGCTATCCAAATGCATGTACAAACACAACATTTTGGATAAAATGCATGCTAAAACGAATTATTTTAGGGCAAATGTTCATAAAAGGTATATCTAGCATGATGAATGTGAATTTCTGATAGTATGTTTTTTTAAAAAAGCAAGTTGCAGATTCATGTGGACAGGACTAAATAGAAAATTAACTAGAAACAGAGAACTCTTTCCTAAGGCTTGGAAAAGTTACCTTTTTGAACCATACATCTCAGAATTCCACAGTCACTATGTCCCACATTGAGGAGCTGTAGTCTAAAAATACAGTAACTTTTCTGAGCTCTATCCTTTGTGTGAATAGTTCAGTTAGAAAATCTAAAATATATAAATGAAACAGGAAATGCATGGCTCTCCATGTTCTTGGTCTGCAGATCTCTGTGCCCAGCATATCTCTGAAGGATCATGGGAACTGCAGTGCAATAACATCTAGAAGGACAGAAGTTGATTACCCATGATAAATGGGGATATATACCATGGGTTAACATTAAGGGATGGTTGCCCATTAGAAAGCAAATCTAAGAAACAAATCACAGAAACATATTGCAAAATACCACTGCACATTATTTCCTTGTGCACTCCAGACTCTGTCATTCATTTGTTCCTTTGCTCCATTTCACATTACTGGTTACTCATTATCTGGTGAACTCTGGAATCCCTCCCCAGTGTTTTTCCTGTGCCACCTTTTGGTGTCTGACTACCACTCCCTTTCCTTCTGCTTGGGTAATTTGACACTCAGGGCAATTAACCTGATGGGTGCCAACAGAGTAGAAAAACAAGCAAGCCAATATATTTCCTAGTATTCCTTAGAAGCAAAGCTGACATTGCAATATAAAGGCAACATGGAAATACAGTACATCCAATAACCAGATAGAAAGATGTGCAATTTGCAAAGAGTAATCAGCACTGAAGATCCGAGTGACATGTCACTCACGTCACAATCCTCATCAACCCCACTCACTCAGAATGGCCAATGAAAAGGAATCATGGGATGTATAGTCCAAAATATCAAGAAAAAGAATGTTTCTCCACCCATGCCTTACAACAGTGCTTCTCAAACTGTAGGGTGGGACCCCTGAGGGATTCGATAGTTGCACAAGGATGGTGTAAGAAAAATCAGCCTGGAAGTACAGCAAATATGAAAAATATGGGCAAGCACACATGCATCTGTGTACATGCACGGTTGAGGATTGACTGGCCCCTGCAAATGTGGCACTAAGCATCTTCTCCCATTATGCCTTCTTCCAATCGCAGATATAGCAAAAAACAAAAACAGTGTGTGAGAGAAAGGTGTTATGACTAGGAGGCTATCTGTGAGGTAAATTAAAATATGCACACCACAAATATTTTTTTCCGTATACTATGTTGGGGGACACTCTGCATAAAAAATGGAACTAGGGTCACGGGGGTAAAACTTCTGAGAACCCCTGCATTATAAGAAGCAAAGAACTGTAGTTGAAAACAACAGTCCCAGGTCAAGATTGCCTCCTTCTCTTTATTGCAGTCTGCAGATGACACCAAATTAGGAGGAGTGGCTAATACTCCTGAGGACAGGATCAAACTTCAGAATGACCTTAATAGATTAGAAAGCTGATCCAAAGCTAACAAAATGAATTTCAACACAGAGAAATGTAAGGTACTGAACTTAGGGTGGAAAAATGAAATGCATAGATATAGGATGGATGACACGTGGCTGAAAGAGACTACGTGTGAAAGGGATATGAGAGTGCAAGTAGACCACAAGTTGAACATGAGTCAACAGTGCGATGCAGCAGCTAAAAAGGCCAATGCGATTTTAGGCTGCATCAATAGAAGTATAGTGTCTAGATCAAGGGAAGTAATAGTCCCACTCTATTCTGCTTTGGTCAGGCCCCACCTGGAATATTGTGTCCAGTTCTGAGCACCACAATTTAAAAAGGATATGGAAAAACTGGAGTGTGTCCAAAGGAGGGCGACCAAAATGGTGAAGGGCCTGGAAACCATGTCCTATGAGGAACGACATAGGGAGCTGGGGATGTTTAGCCTGGAGAAGAGAAGGTTAAGAGGTGATATGGTAGCCCTGTTTAAATACTTGAAAGGATGTCATATTGAGGAGGGAGCTATCTTGTTTTCTGCTGCTCCAAAGACTAGGACCCAGAGCAATGGATGCAAGCTCCAGGAAAAGAGATTCCACCTCAACATTAGGAGGAACTTCCTGACAGTAAGGGCTGTTCGACAGTGGAACAAACTCCCTCAGAGTGTAGTGGAATCTCCTTCCTTAGAGCAGTGGTTCCCAACCTTCCTAATGCCGCTGCCCTTTAATACAGTTCCTCATGTTGTGGTGACCCAAAACCATGAAATTATTTTCATTTCTACTTCATAACTGTAATTAAATAGGTGTTTTCCAATGGTCTTAGGCGACCCCCATGAAAGGGTCATTTGACCCCCAAAGGGGTCCCGACCCACACGTTGGGAACCACTGCCTTAGAGGTTTTTAAACAGAGGCTGGATAGCCATCTGTCGGGGATGCTTTGATTTAGATTTCCTGCATGGCAGGGGGTTGGAATGGATGGCCCTTGCAGTCTCTTCCAACTCTGATTCTAGGGGACCTAAATACCCTAAAACCAGATCATGTCTGATCTTGGAAGCTAAGCATGGTCAGATCTGGTATGTGGATGAAAGATTGCCAATTAATTCCAGATGCTGTTGGCTATATTTCAGAAGAAGGAACTACTAAACCCATCTCTGAGTATTCCTTGCTATGAAATTAATTCGGGTCATAAAAAAAATCAACAGGTGACTTGTATATGTGCCTTCAAGTCACCTGTTGACTTACGACTCTGTTAATTTCATAGCAAGGAATACCCAAAGATGATTTTGCCAGTTCCTTCCTCTGAAATATAGCCAACACACAGAGTGTCCCTTACCTCACATTCTGATGTCATGGTGAGCATTTCCTGCCAGTGGCAGCCATTGATTGATATGCATCATGGGTGGGGAGAATGAAGAATGATGATGTCAGGGTGTAAAGTTGTGTTACACAAAAAAGAAATAGCTCAGTTCAGAGCTTGGGCAAGTTAACTATTTGGACAACAGCTCCCAGAAGGTAGATGGTAGTAGAAAGAGAGGAAAATCACATGCCAGGTGGATAGACTCAATCAGGAAGATCTATGCAGATGGCAAGGTCCCACTGTATTCAATAAAGCATTACTGGACATTTTTCTTAGCCACAGTATGAGGAAACAGAGATAGGGGCCAGGGAGGGACACTGTTCCATTCTCTCCAAGTGGCAATAAAGGAGTCTTCTTGATTTCTAACTACTGGATAACACCTGTGGTGTTCACCCCACTGCCTGGTCAGCATAGACAATTGATATGGAAAGTCAAGCTATGTAATGGGGCCAGTATTTATTCTTGATAAGAATTTGTGTCATTCTGCAGAAAGAGCAAACAAAGAAAGAGTTAAGAGAGAGAAGCAGTACACAAATGAGTTGACTTTAGATAAGCCAGCATGCTGGACTTTCTGATTCCTCCCTTATTAAGAGGTATGCTTTATCAGAAGTTTATGTTTTGGATGTTGTCACTGTGTTTCTTCTTGCAACCCTAATCTTGCCAATAATGCTGGTAGCTTGCAGGGCTTTGTTGGGCAGTTCTGCTTTGTGTATCAGATTGGGATGCTGACTATGCTTAAGGGGCAGAGATCTCAAATAGCCCCTGAATTCCTGGTATTTTTGATGCAGTATCTTATGTCAGGGGGTGGGCAGACTTCAGACTCCTGGGATCTGCTTTTCTGTTTTTCTTTTAAAAAAAAACCTCAGGGCACACCACTTGGGCAGTAAAACAGTGGCAGATTTGTTGGTGGTAGATAAAAATTAAGCAGGATTACAAAAAGAGCTATCTCCAGGCACAGAGTTTGGGCAAAGAATTTGTTTTTGGTATGCTAACTGAATCTGCCATTCCTTTTACAGAAAAATCTGTTCTTCATTTTTTACCCACGCCTGAGGTCTCTGTTTCATTCAGCCCAAGTTAGCTGGGGAAATAATTTTGCTATTCTTCTTGTTAAACAGTTATGAGTCAATAATGGTAACTGGCCTACTGAAAAGTGCCCAGGGATCTGTGAGCAGATCTAATTTAGCTTCCCATTCCATTTTAGCTCATCATTTTGTAAAGAGAAATGTTTGAAGAATGCTCCTGGTGCTACTTTTTTAAAATTACAATCATGCCTCTTGAGATCAAAGCCCTTTAATATGGAAAAATAGTTAACTTGGAGTAATAAGAGCTTGCTTTGTGCTAGGTACTGTAACTTGGGCACTATCTACCTTGTAGGTTAGTTCTAAGAATAAAATGGGAGAGGGATGTACCATGTGGAGCTCCTTTGTGAGAAAGGATAGGATAGGATAAAGTTAGTATTTTAGAAATGACATTGTGATATCTTCTTTATTGTAACTCTTCTAATCCTTTGCTGAGTGTAGGAGAAAATCTTCCATTTCAACTTTCTTAATTGTAACTTCTTGCCTTGTTCTCTAGATAAGTCTATAGAATAATGAGGCTGACTAAATTAAATCATAAATTACATTGTTTTTGTGACCTGTCAATTTGACCACTAAATTAGGCCATAGTTGTAAATTAGGCCATAGTTGTAAAACAGATCCAAGATTAGGGATGCAGCCTGTGTTAGGTGGGGTTGCACTCCCACTGAAAACATAGGTTTGCAGCTTTGGGGGTACTCCTGGATTCAGCTCTGAGCCTGGAGGTCCAGGTATTAGAGGTAACCAGGAGTGCTTTTGTACAGTTAAAACTAGTATGCTAACTACGGCTGTTCCTGCAGAAGTCAGATCTGGCCATAATGGTACATGCCTTGGTTACATCCCATTTGGATTACTGTAATACACTCTACCTGGGGCTGCCTTTGAAAAGTGCTCAGATACTTCATCTGGTCCAGACAGCTGCGGCCAGGTTGTTAGCTGGCGGTGGCTACAGGGAGCACGCAACTTCCTTGTTGCAACAGCTCCATTGGCTGCCGGTCTGTTTCCGGGCACAATTTAAAGTGCTGGTTTTTACCTATAAAGCCCTGTACGGCTTGGGTCCAAGGAAGGACCATATCTCCCTTTAGGGAGCCCACTAGGACACTGAGATCATCTGGAGAGGCCCTCCTCTCTGACTGACCACCCTCTCAGGCTTGTTTGGTGGGAACAAGAGAGAGGACCTTTTCAGTGGCTTGCTCCCAAGCTCTGGAACTCCCTCCCTAGAGAAGCCAGGGGTGCACCATCCCTACTTTCCTTTCAGCAGCAGATAAAACTTTTTTTTATTTCACCAGGCTTTCTCACACTGACATGGGTGCTGTATAAGGTTATATAAGAGTTTTATATAGAGTTTTAATGGGCCCAAACAGACAGACCAAAATAAAGCTGCTTCATGTCACTTTGGAGGCACACTATTTTAATGACACATTCATCTAAAGAGGCGAGAAGCTGCACCAAAGCTGTGTTCTAGTCCTTAGGACTGGAGTGTGGCTTTGGCGTGGCTTCTGGCCTTTTAGGATGCATGCAGCATTTAAACAGCATACCTCCAAAGTGACCCGAAGCAGCTTTATTCTGGCCTGTCTGTTTGGGCCCTAAGTTTTAGATTTTAATATGCAATGTTTTTAACTTGTTTAATTATTTTTAAATTTTGTATTTTTAATGTCTTGCATTGTTTTAACTTGGATCGCTTTAAATTTTGTTGGCTGCCTTGAGTCCCTATACTGGGAGGAAGGTGGGATATAAATAAATAAATAAACAAATAAATACAATCACAACATGTGCTTTCCATCGTCATTCCCTGGCATCACCTGTTAAAATATTCCTGGAGCATAACTGGAAAAGCCTGATGCTTTGGAAAGCCACTGCCAATCATAATGGCAGAAAGTATTGGCTACAATAAGGTTGGGAATCCTATGAGCCTGCAGATGTTGTTCCATTGCAAGTCCCACCAGTTCCTAGTCAGCATAGTCCATGGTGAGGAATTCTGCAAGTTGCAATCCAGCCACATCTGGAGGGTCACAGGATCCTCATTCCTGGACACGAGAGACCAAATGTGACTGAATATAAAGTACCTTATTCATTCCTACAGACATGGAAACCTTCTGTGAAATGAGGATATATCATACTAATTACAATAAAAATGTTCCCACAAGATTCCAGCTGTTTGCTCCAGTCCTTAAGACAATTATATGGGTGCATATTGAAAAGTTCCTACTCAGAGAACAGCACAACAGAGATCTTGTAACACAAATTAGTTACACAAAAACATTGTTTTGAAGTGTGATAAGGACTATACCATTTTTAATGTAGCGCTTTCAAACCATTTTGATTTTTATGTGAACATCCTCAAGCTCAGAGATATTCCCACCCACCTTTTTTTTTGTTTGCTTTAGCACTGTGGCATCTGCTGGGGAAGCACAATGTACAAGTTTCAACAGGTATAAGTGACTGGTCCCTCCCTCTTTACTTCAGCATCAAATCCAAATTTGGACAAGCCAAATTTGGAGAATTCCTCCTGGACAGAAGGTTGAAATATAGGAAAAGGAGGACCCAGTCTGGACACCCTGGTCATGGCAGGGAGTTGGACTAGATGGCCCTTGAGGTCTCTTCCAAGTCAGTGTGATCAGACATCCTCCTTTTCCAGGACATGCCCTACCTTTCAACCTCTTGCCCAGGAAGAATTCCAAAAGCTCCTCCATCTTGAGCATGACTAAGAAGCATGCATTTACATTTCTACAAGTGTTTTTGGTTTTTATTTGGTCATCTCCTCCATTTCAGTCTTCTGTCCAGGAGGAAGTCCAAAATGTCCTCCATTCTGAGCCTTGGAAAGAAGCATGAATTTAGATTGCTAAGAGAGTTTTTGGCTTTTATTTGGTCATGTCCTCCATTTCAACCTCCTGTCCAGGAGAAATTCTGAAACACTCTTCATTCTGAATGTAGTTAAGAAGCATGATATTATTGTTACAGTGGACCCTTGTTATATGCTGGGGTTTGCTTCCAAGATCCCCCGTGGATAACAAAATCCGTGGGTGCTCAAGTCCCATTAAATATAATGACAAAGCAAAATGGTGTCCCTTATAAAAAATGGAAATCAAGGTTTGATATTTGAAATTTATACTTTTTTGAACTTTTTCAAACCGTGGGTGCTTGAATCCGGGTATTAAAAAATCTATGTCTAAGAAGGGCTGACTATTATTATTATTATTATTATTAATTTTATTTATTTATTTATTTATTTCCCACCCTTTTTCCAAAACTAGGGCTCAGGGCAGCTTACAATATTTTAAAAAGCATACAAAAACTGTACATTAGAATAGATTTAAATTATTCCAATATTCAAACAAATTGCATGTTAAAAGAATAAAATACAGTTAAAAGGGTACAAATGTTTAAAACAAGGCAACAATTTAGACTCCTAAGAGAGTTTTTGGTTTTTATGGGGTCACCTCCTCCATTTCAAGCCTCTGCCCAAGAGCAAGTCCAACATGTCCTCCATTCTGAGCCCAGGTAGAAAGCATGTCCTTACATTTCTCAAGAGAGCGTCTGGCTTTTCTTTGGCCATCTTCTTCTCCCTTTCAACCTTCTGCCCAGGAGGAAGTTCAAACTGTCCTCCACTCTGAGCCTAAGAAGGATGAATTTACCTTTCTAAGGCCTGTTACAGACAGCCAAAATAAAGCTGCTTCGAGTCACAGTGGAGATATGGGTTTCAATGATGCATGGCGTCTAAGGAGTCCAGAAGCCACACAAAAAGCCATGCTCCAGTCCTTAGGGCTCTTGGTGTGACTTCTGGACTCTTAGGACCCATGCATCATGAAACCCAATACCATGTGACTCGAAGCAGCTTTATTTTGGCTGTCTGTAACAGCCTAAGAAGTGTTGTTTGGCTCTGGGCCCACAACAAATTCCAGCTCCCAGAATTCCCTAGCAAAGAGCCGACAAAGATTTAAAGCGGTGCCAAACCGGTTATCTCTCCCGGTGGATGCAGCCGTGGAGGCCCCACCTGGCGAGGAGGGCGGAAGCCGGAGTTAAAGCAGTCCCCCCTCCCTCCCCTCCTCCCGGCTGCAGCTGAGTCAGTTTCACCTGAACTGCCCGCAGGGAGCCAGGGCCAGAGGGAGGAGAGAGAGAGAGAGAGAGAGAGAGACCCCAGGCAGAGCCCGCATTAAAGCCAGGGCGGAGAGGGAGAGCCGGGAACCCCAGCAGCACCTTTCCCAAGCCCCAGGGCTTCAGGAAGCCTCGTCCCAGCTCAGCCGGCGACGAGGAAGGGCCAGCTCCCTCGCTTGCCTCTGCGAAGGCTTGGCAGCGGAGAAAGCGACTTGAGCCAGAAAGAAGGAGCCTCGTCTGGAGGGGCATTTGAGAGGAAGAGGAGCAGAGGCAGGAGGAGGAGGCGCTCCAGCCCTTCTCATTTCACAGTTCGTTCTCTTTTCTTCCCTTCCTTTTCTTTCTCTTCTTCTGTTTCCTTTCCTTTCTTTCCGTCCCCTCCCTGCTCTTCTTCCATCCTTCCCTTCCTTTCCTTCCTCTGCTCTTTCTTCCCTTCCTTGGCCCTGACGAGTTCCCCCGGCTGGGTCTGCCGCTGCTGGTGCTGTCTGCTGGCGCGGGCTGTCCTCTCCGGGGGGCCCTGGGCCAGGAGGAGGGGGCCTCCTCTTCCTCCTCCTCCTTCGGGGAGCGCTGCCTGGGCCTCTTCACCGGGGGGCTGCCGGAGTTCGTGCTGGACCCGGACGCCTCGGTGGCCAACGGGGCCAGCTTCCTGGGCTCTCCTCCGGTGGAGCGGGCCCAGGACTGCGTCAGGGCCTGCTGCCAGAAGGCCCGCTGCAACCTGGCGCTGGTGGAGGAGAGGCCCGGCCCGGAGCCCCAGGCGGCCGTCCAGGGCTGCTTCCTGCTGGACTGCCTCTACGACCAGGCCTTCGTCTGCAAGTTCGCCAGGAAGGTCGGCTTCCTCAACTACGTCAAGAGGGAGGTCTACGACGCCTATGTGGCCCTCGGGGAGCAAGGGCACCGCGGTAAGCTCCAGGGGCAGCCCAGGCCAGGAAGAAGCCGGCTTCAGAGCGCTTTAACGGCCAGGGCTCCGTGCTCTGGAAGTCTGGGAATTGGGGGGGGGGGGGGGGACTGGTGCCGCAACAAGCAAGCATTCCCAGAATCCCCAAAGAGAGAGAGAGAGAGAGAGAGAGGTGGTTAAAACACTGGGACAGGCCTCGAAAGATCCAGGTTCATGTTCCCACTGAGCTCCGAAAGACCACTCCTCCGCCTCCCAGAAGAGTTGCTCTGGGGAGCCCTTGGCGAGGAAGAGGAGGAGGAGAGCCATATGCCCTGCCTTCAGCTTATGGGAAGAAAGGGGGCTGTAAATCAAGGGCTAGTTTCCATGGCAGAGTGGCAGGTCTCTTCTGCTGCTGCTGCTGGATGGGGGACAACCTGAAGCATAGACTCACAGCCTTGGAAGAGACCTCCAGGGCCTTCCAGTCCAACTCCCGGCCCTGTCGAAGACACAGGCAAACGACTGGAGGAGGCCATCCAGCCTCTGCTTAACAAACCCCAAAGAAGGAGACGCCACCAGACTTTGAGGGAGTATGTTTCAAACAACTCTTATGACCAGCAAATTCTTCCTAAGGTTGAGGTCACATGCCTTTTCCTGCAGCTTGCATCCATTGCTCCAGGTCCTAATCTCTGGAGCAGCAGAAAACAAGCTTGCTCCATCCTCAATATGACACCCCTTCCAATACTTATACAGGGCTATCATGTCACCTCTTAACCTTTTCTTCTCCAGGCTAAACAAAGCCAGCTCCCTAAGCTGCTCCTCATAGGGCATGGTTTCCGGACCTGAACAAACCAAATGTTCTGTTTCTGGATTTTCTGTCATGCATTTCCTTAGCCTCTCTGGGAAATAAGATGCCGGACTAGATGCTGGACTAGATAGGCCTCTGGTCTTATCTCATAGGTCTCTTTTTATGCTTCTTTTGTTATACAGGCAAGAAGAAATACTATTTCAATTGGGCGGCTGTTGTTAACTGCCTTGAGTCAGGTTGGACTCATGGAGACCCCATGAATGAGAGACCCTTCCAGGCCTCCCTGTCCTCAAGTGCTCTGTTTAGGTCCTGCAGGCTGAGGGCCATGGCTGAGTGAGTCTGTCCATCTGGCATGCAGTCTTCCTCACTTTCTACTGCATTCTACTTTCCCTAGCATTATTGCCCTTTCTAGTGCCTTCTCATAATGTGACAGCCTTGGCTTCAAGAGAAAGTTCAGGCTTGGTCTGTTCTAGGACCCATTTGTTTGTCTTTTTGGCCATTCGCGGTATCCTGAGCACTAATCTCCAGCACGACATCTCAAATGAGTCGATTTTCTTTCTATAGAAGTTCTTCACTGTGCTGCTCTTTCACCTGTACATGGTGATGGGAAATAGCATGGCCTGGACTATCCTGACTTCAGTATTCAGTTTTATATCTTTGCACTTTAAGATCTTGCTTAGTTCTTTCATAGTTGCCTTTCACAATCCTAGGCTTCTGATTTCTTCTCCTGATTTGGCACTGAATAATAATTTGGGGCATCCTGATGATTCTTTAAGAAAGGATTAGACTAGATAGACAAGAGAAGGAGAGATCTGTTAACCCAATAGTTAAAGGAAACCTCTGTGTCTAGGAGGAGCATATCTCTGAACAGCTGCTCATGGGCACAAACAATGGGAGAAGTTCATTACTTTCTTGAGAATGAGGGTCCAGAGGCCTCTGCTCACCACTGTTGGTAGCGGACTGTTGGATTTAATGGAAGCTAGTCTGATCTAGTAAGAATTAATGTATGTGTATGAAAGAGATAGTCACCACAATGCGTTTTTCACTATTTTGCTTGTCATCATTAATTAATAGATCTTCAGACTTCTTCCTGAATACAGCAAGAAGCTCCCAAGTTATTTTAAGTATGGCACTAACTAACAATCTCTTCCTATCTTATCATATTACTTTATGTGTACCAATACAAATCATTCATGTAATGAAAATCCATCCTGCATCCCCATTTGGTGTGGAGAAAGGATGATGTTGAGTATTTTCATGAGCAAAATTGTCAGATGTGAAATGTCTTTTTCAAAGGCTTTTCTGCGCAGATAATTTTTACTTCACGGTTGCATACGTTTTGAGTACATTTTAGTTACTTGTCCTTCAAAGTCCTGCTTCTGTTCTGGGGATGTTACATGTTCCGTGGACAAAAGTTGGTGTAACCATTGCTTGGGAGCAGGATGAGCAGAAACCAAATGGCACCACATGCAAAGAGCATCTTTAGTATTCCCCTCTTACCATTTCTTTCAATTTCTGCAGTTCCAGTCAGAATAATTCAAATGTCTACTGTCTGAGCAGCACAGAACTGATATAACGGTCCTATGAGCATTCACACTGACAAACCACAAAGGTTAAAGCAGTTTTCTTGTAAGGCCAATGTTTTCAACCTGACAAAGGAACTGAGAAGGTACTTGAGCACATAGTCTTGATTGGTGGGTCCCAGGACATGGTGCTGTAGGCATTTTCCTGGGTCCATGTCCCTAGATCAGAGGCAGTGTACTTGTGGCTCCCCCAGGGCTTTGAAAAAAATACCTTTTTGGACTGCAGTTCCCAGAATCCCTTAGTTAACTTGGCCTGTGGTCATGCTGGTTGGGGATTCTGGGGTTAGATTCTGTGAAAGAAGCTTTTGCAACTCTTTGGCCGTGCTGACTGGGATTGTTGAGAGTTGGAGTCTAACATCTAGAGGACAGTTGATTTCCTGTGCGCCCCCCCCCCCCACACACACACCAGTAGTGTTGTGATTGTGGTTCTTGTCTGAAGTCATGGCCAACTGGTTAAAGACAGTTAGATTAGCTCTCATGAACTAATATCCAGTGTGTCTCCCTGGTGGTTGTGAACTACTTTTCAAAGAAAAACGAGGAACAGCTTGATTACCATTTGCTGACCCACAAAAGATTACTGCCTGCTAGAAGGCTCCACTAATCCATCTATGACACAGCAATGTGTTATAAGCCTACTTGCCCTAGATCCAGATTATGGGAGTGTCATGTTAAGTATAAGCTCTGATTACTGTATAGCCGTGTGGAAATTTCCCAGGAGATAGTAGAAAAGATGTCTTCTTCTGCCTTATATTCTTTGATCAAAGACAGCTTTAAACTCATTTGAATGAATAAAGTGGTGCTAGACCATGCGAAATATTCTGCTTAAACAAAGATTGGATTTGAGCTGTGTGATTAGTAGTTATAGTGCTGAAAGAAGGGTCTGTAAGAGGTGGTGCAACCATCCAAAGTGTTTTCTTTACTTTTTAAATTTGTCCTAGTGTTTTTTTAAAATTGATTCTCAGATGTCAAAAGAATAGTGGGAACAAAGCAATGTCTTCTCACTTTCTGTGAGAAACCCTTAAAATTAAAATTCTTCTTTTTGCATCATCTAAAGAAGCCCATTGAATTTCTGATTCCAAGTGTTAAGAAAAGTTTCATTTTAATGGGTCTGTTATGTTGAGCCCCCTACCTTCTGTTAAATAGTTTTATATTTTCCATTCTAATGGCCCCTCTCCCCTTTGTGTCACAAGAATTTCAAGAATGTATAAAAAAATCTAAATGTAATGCTGGAAATGCCATCAGGCTCAATTCTGAGCCGTCTGGAATACCTCATCCCTTGTGAAATAAGGGACGGTTCTCTGTTCGAAGGAGATACTGTAACTGCTGGGCAGACATGCCTTGATTATGGGCTTAACAATATGTGATCAGACTTCAGCATCTGCAGTTAAAATAATTGGTAACAGACCTCAAAGGCTTCTCTCTGCATCATTATAGAACCGATAGCCGAGCAGACAGTGGACCAATAGTGTAATTTGTGACATAGTAGTTTTTGTATATTTCTGTAAAGTCGCACAGCCAGGAATCCCAGCAAGTGCTATAATGATGTTAGGGATGTTTATAGAGTTTGGAAAGGTTCGTATTTTGAATTACAGTTCACAGAATCTATCAGCATGCATGGCTTTGCTGACCTGGAGATCCTTGGGGGTTATAATCCAAGAAAATAACTGTCCAGGCTCAGGATATTTTAAAGCCTTTGCTACTTATTTGTGTGCAGTGTGTTCACTCTTCTCTGTCATCCCCCCCCCTTTTAAATAAAAAAACAAGGTTAAGATTCAGAAGTTACAATAACAGAGTCAACACTTTCCTTACTCCTAGCAATTCTTCTTGTCTCTTCTTTGCTAAGGCAGTTGTAGTTATTGTAATGTGCTCATAATTATTTTCACTGTAGCATCCATCCTTCTTTTTTAACATTACTCTCCTCCTGCCCCTGTCATTTTATATTGAGAAGACTGGTTTCACATGGAAGCTTGAAAAATTTGTTGTAGAATTACTACACATTTCTCTTGTGCACTCAAAATCACTGCAGAATTCCCCAATGGTAACTGATTCACATGAAATTCCCAAACGTTGAGTGTGGAAATTGCATGACATTGTAAGAAAAGTGCTGGTGTATGTAGAACCTACTAATACAGTGAAATGCATTAGTTTCACTTTCTTTGCAATTTAAGAAATATGTTGCTGACATATTGTTGTGTTGTTGTAGGTAGGGAAAGTTGTAAAATAATTAAGAAAGCTTAATATAATAATGATAATTTAACCTGGAAACCAGGTATCTGAATGCTTCCATGCAAATATGCACATGAATTTAGATTATAATCTCAGGTCATGCCTTTTGTGGTTGTTGATGGTACAGATGCTGTAGCTGACCTTGGAAAAGTTACTTTTTGGACCACATCTCCCCATATGTCTCTGTAGTCCATGTATTCCAAAAAGGTAATTTTTCCAAACTCTGTGTGCTGCAGTGCTTTTCTCAGAAAGATTGCTTGGTGTCTACTGTTTTACTCTTAATCATGATTTTTGTTTAGAAGGGATTTCAGTCTTTTGTTGGTGTTCTCTCTCTCTCTCTCTCTGTGCATTAGTTGCATTAAAGCTGAATAGTGGAAATGTGGCTAAGGGGAAAAAAAATCACAAGTTGAGGAAACGGAACGACGCTTGGCTCACAGCCCCCGAATAAATGAATTTAAGAGATCTGATGTATAAACTAAGTCAGGAGGTGGGGAACCCTATGGAGAATGTGAGGCTTGTTGAAACAGGGCAGGTGAGTGCATCATTTCCGTTGAGCAATGGAAAAGAGTGAGGCTGTGCAGGTGTCTTTCTAGGAGATGGGATTAACAAAGCCTCTGAGCAGTGAGATGACTTCACCTACTTGGCAAATACTTTAGTTTTTGTGTCACATTTCTTTTGTCATGACCTTTTAGAGACCTCTGCAGATATTCTCCTCTGGTGTATTATAGGGACTGGAAGAGACAAAGCCACAGTGTTTTTCTTGGAGTATGGAAATGTTTTTCATGGATCATCACTCCCATGAATTCCACAGCTGCATGTTTTGCATTAAGTGTCCCATTTCAGGAGAAAAAACTTTTGATAGCATTTGAAAACATTATGCCCCTAAATCATCCCTTCCTTTTAAAATATGATTTTTTACAGAAGACAAATCAATATTTGTGACCCAAAGTACATTAATCATCCATCCAATCTGAGGGCAAAACAAACTATAGTGGGCTCAGGACCCCCATGGATACCAAGATTCATGAATGCTTAAGTCCCATTATATACAGAGGGATATTAAATTGGATCCCTTATATAAAATGGCAAAATCAAGGTTTGCTTATTAGAATTTTTGTTATTGAATATTTTCAATGGAGGGCCAACTGTATGAAGTCAATTTCTTGAGTGCAGTTTTGATTTTAATTGTGGGAATGGGATTAATGTGCATGCTTGAAAGCTTAATTACCCTCAGGACTGTGTGTATGTGTGTGCGCGCGTGCGTGCGTGCACATTAGCTGCATTAAAGCTGAATAGGGGAAACGTGGCTGAGAAAAAAAATCACAACTTGGGGAAACAGCCCCCAAATAAATGAATTTAAGTGATATGATGTATAAACTAGGTCAGGAGGGGGAGAATGTGAGGCTTGTTTGAACAGGGCAGGTGAGTGCATGGGTGTAGAGAGTTCTTCCCTCTGCCTGTCATGGTCCTGAGGGGAAAATGCCTTTCCCTTGGGTTCTGCTTCTCTTGATTCAAATGGCTCTCTTGGGGAGGGATTTCTGTCAAGACTGTTGCTGTGTGTACTTAAAATTTGCTGATCATCCCTCCCCCACCTATTCTGAGGCTTCTTATGGTCTTCTTTATATACATAAATATGTGGTGTTGTTATTTTTTATATCCCACCTTTCCTCTGATGAGCTGAAAGTGATGCACATAATTATCTCTTCCACTTTATCTGGAAAAATGTGCACTTGGGCCAGCTCTACCATTAGCCAGGGTAAGGCATCTGCCTCTGTTGGCGAGCCCCATGGAATCAGAAAGCTGTGATACATTGTTGAAGGATAGAACAGTAGGTGCCATTTGCTCCCTTAGTCTTCCTTTGGATGGTGTGGATAGCACTCTCTGATACTGAGATCAGGGCATCTTTTATACATGGAAATGGAAGGCAGCTGTCATCTGGCCTTTTGCTTCTGACAGCAGAAATCTTTGACCAGCACTGCATATTGTAGTCATGCCGTGAACACTCTAACTAGTTTGAACAGTGGCGGAAGGACACACAGTGCATAGCGGAACAAGACAAAACTTCAAAGCAACTGAAAGGCAGTACAGGAAACAAAACACAATCAGTTGTCTCCTTGCTATGCAGCTAAACCTATGTCTGGGCTGGGCCACTTCGGACTGCAAGTGGGTGTGGTTGGGGGGGGGGAAAGAGGCTTGCATGACTAAATGTCCTTCTGTGTCAAAAATGAAGAATTCCCTGCACATAGAGAACTACATGCCAGGGAAAAGGCTAATTAGACCCTCTTACTCTGACACCTCGTTTCCTGTGTTTAACAGATTTATTATACAGTACGGAGAAATATTCCATTGTCCCTGGTTGAAGTCTAGAGTGACCCAGCTTGGGGTCAAACTATATATTGCATTAACTACACAATGTAGCACTCTCTGGCATGTTTTTATTTACTCTAAGGAAAGGGGGTTTGCTTCAGACTGTATCAGGATAATTGGGCATGGGATGGCAGATTTAATCCATCAGAAATTCAGCACACACATGCATGTGGCAGTTACAGGGCTGGAAGATGAAACATTAATTGTTGCCAGACAGGGAGACCATTTTCCTGGGAACTAAATGAAAGATGGAGTTGGTTGGATCAAGAACTTGAAATAAGCATAGACTCATATAAATAGCCATAAATAAATAAATAAATAAATAAGAGGAAATGGATCACCAAAATAACTTCAATTGTATTTAAAATTACTGTAATGTTAAACATTACCTTAATTTTAAATAGAAATAAACAACTTACCTAGGGAGCAAGGAAGGCTGTGACCAATAGTTAAAACCTGCTCTCCAGGTTTTAACTACTGATGGGCAGCTAAAAGGTCCTTATTATCACTTTCTATGGTTTGTCTATAAATATAAGCTAAATTGGGCTTAGGCTGGAATGCCTTTCAAATAGAGGGTATTTTCAAGCAAAAGACTGTACTCGGCCAAGTCCTCACAAGTGAGATCTTGTCTTGGTAAAACAAGGCACTTTGTATATATGCTACAGAATTACAAGGTGGCAGAGCTGCTCAAAAATATCTACTTGTCCTGTTTCCATGTTTATTTTTATTATTTATATATTGGATTCATACTCCACCTTTACTCCTAGAAAAAAAATCCAAGGCATCTTGAAACTCATCTTGTTTGTTTCATCCCTGCAAGTGCATCAAATTATTTTATGTTAGAAATTATAGGAAATATATAGAGGAGAGCAAGCATGATAATAGTGGTTTGAGCAGTGGACTCCAGGAGACTGGCGCTTACATCCCTGCTTGGCCATGGAAAATGAGTGACGTCAAATGTTCTCAGCTCAGAGCAAGGCAGGGGCAAACCCTATCTGAGTAAATTTTGCCAAGAAAACATCATCATAGGTTCCCCTTAGGGTAGACAAGTTGCACATGATTTGAAGGCACAGAGCAGCAGCAACCAGAGAAACATTGCAGTGGAGATGTCACTATTCCTACGGTACAATTTAGCAGATTAGTGCTATAGATTTTGTAGAAAGGATGCAAGTGAACTAGTTCAGACAGGAACTTCCAGCCTTCTATTAAGTATGCTGGCTAGGACTGATAGGAGATGCAGTTCAGCAACATCTGGAGGCCACACTTTATTCACATACTCCTGCAGAAGGAGTGAAGATCAATTTAATGCATACTTTGTGCAATGCATGCACTGTGCAGTATGTCCCTGCCTCTTGCCACTGGGGACCAAAAGGCAATAAGGCTGTAAATTACTGGTAGGAATCAGGTAGCTAGCAGGCCACATTCAGGGCCCATGTATGTTGGCAGCTACCAATCTCAAAATTCAGGCCTGCCCACTCACCCAAACAAACAAACAAAAAACCATTGATCCTGGGAGCCTTGTGGCAGTACAGTTGTCATTTAAAACAGGTTGCACCCCTGTATGTTGTTCTAGCTAAAGGAATTTCCCCCAAACCAGAGGTGAACATGAATTAGGTAAACATTTCTGATAGGAGATTTTGTTAGCAAAGAGATGGTGCTAACCCCTGAAGGGTTCTAGGGTCTAGGAAATTGCCCCCTCCAATCCACCAGAGTTGCTTATCCTCTCTCTAAATCTAAATCTTATATATCAGTTTATTGGGTTCTCCTATTCCTTACAATCCCAGAAATAAAGGTATTGGTGGAGGGCATAGGTGACTGTGAAAGACCAAACTAAAACAAGTGTCAAGGTTGTGTTCGTGAGGAAGAGAATGGCAGTCCTCCTGATGTTCTTGTGCTCCTAGTAGAGAGAGAATTGGGGCAGGGCTAAAAATGGGATCAGAAGAGCCAGTATGATGTAATGATGTGACTATTGTACTGTAATAGGACTCTGAGAATCCAGGGTTTCAAACCTTACTCAGCCATGGAAACCCCTGGTTAGCTTGGACAGTCAACTCTCTCACCCTAAAAGGAAGGCAATGGCAAATTGCCTTAGAATAAATCTTGCCAGGAAAATCCTATGATAGGCTTAACATAAGTTAGAGTCAGCTGGAATACACACAATAACAACAACAATCAGAAATGAATAGATATGTAGAAAATAACATTTCCTTCATCCTCATTTCCCAGTCAATAATATGGGGACAATGTTAACTCCCAGTTCTGATGTTAACAAAATGACTGTGAAGGAATTCTAGTGTACTTGAAAAATAATTATTAATAATGGGCACCTGCGGGTGTGTGTTGGGAGAGTGGGGAAACCTACCTGGTATCTCTGGGCTAGTAAAACATTAAGCATGTAGGACTAGGGTTGTGGTGGTGATGATGATGATGATGTTGGTAATAGCAAAGGATGGACCCATAGTGTCACATGTTAAAGGGATGGGCACCTCAGTTGCATTAGTCCACTTCACTTCCCTTTTCACCATCCTGTAGGCCAAATGCCTCAACTGGTAGGTCCAGTGTGATTTCTCAGAGCCCTGCCCAGTTCTGATGGCAACCTTCTACCTACTTCATAAAGTGGTGTTGACCAATCAGGTCACAAAACATTGCGACATCCCATGTATGTGTTGACTTTTGCAGTCAAATATACACACCACTCAAGTTGTGATATAAATTACGATTCTCTTAATGTTGTAGTTCTCTGTTCCAGGTACAGAAGCTCAATGTACACCTGGAGTTGTTCAGTTTGCAAGAATTCTCTGTTAATTTCCATAGCTAGAAAAAAGTGGTGAATCTCCTTCAGCCTAAGGGAGAAATTTACTATCAAAGAAATTCTTGGGGGTTACATTCCAACAGTTAATGGGGTCAAAGGCAAAAGGGTGAGACCCAAAATATGAGCATATTTTAAAGTACGGCTCTTATTGGTAGTACCTAAATCTTAGACTTTTCAGTCTTTTAGAATGAAGAAAACTAAAAAGCAGCTGGTGTGCCTCCAAGGGTCTGGATGTAGCCTCTGGGCTTGCATTTTCCCAACCATTGCTTAGAAGAAGGTTTGTGTGTGCCTGAGTACCACATAGGCAGATTTCCCTCACCGAAATAACTTTCCCCCTTTTATGTTCCCCCAAATTTGGGTATAACTAGTTAGAAATAAACATATTCAGGGATATCGATGTTGCCCATTCAGCAAAATCCAACAAAATCCACATAAAAGCAATACTTTTATGAGCCAGCCAAAATGCACAAAATAGATAATGCAAGATTTTGATGCTCCACTGGCTTATTCATCAGGCTAAATATGTTTTTAAAAATGTTGACGGCACAGAACAACAAATAAACTTTTCCTTTTTCCAGTAACATACAACCATGAGTATAACATGAGGGAAACCATTGCTCCTCTTTGTAGTATAACTCCAGTGTATTTTTAATACACTTTTACTTTTATCAAATGAACAGCATTAACTTTTGCAACCTTTAAGGCAGACCACTAAAATATTTTATTTCAAAAGAGGAACAAAGAAAACCAGAAGCAATTGTTGGTCTTTGAGCAGCTGGGTTCTCCGAAGCAGAAAGGACTGTATTTTAAAGGCAATCGTTTAAATATAATTTTCTGATTAAAAAAAATCTGTGTATCATTCTTGAGTCTTGTTGGAGCACAGATGTACTGGTCTCAGCATACTATTATGCCACTTATTAACCCTGTGGGTAGGTGTGCATTTACTTTGCATGTTGTCTTAAGCCAGAGATGGGTAAAGTGAGGCCAATGATTTATTTTTGTGGGTCCTCCATGGTATCTCATGCCCCTCCCTTCCCACCATTGGCTCCCCATTGCAATTCTCCATGTCTAGAGCCCTGTAGGAAAAGGAATTTTGCAACAAAACAGGGTGCAAACTCGACGTGGACTTTATCAACCACCACCCACAACATTTTCAATACTTGTGTGGCCTGCATTGGATGTTGAAAGATTGCCCTCCAAAACCCTAAAGTTGCCCATCTTTGTCTTAAGTTGCTTAGTTGTTTTGTACAACAGGCTAGAAAGCATGTAGCTTTCAGATATATATATATATATATATTTAGAAAGGGCTAAGAAAACCTTTTGTTAGGTTTGCTTAGGGTTGTCATAAGCTGAAATAACTTGAAGTCACCCAACAGTAACAAAACTAAGAGTGATCTTTTCATTTTCATTTGAGAAATGGGAAAGCAGAGAGTTCCTTTTAAAGAAAATCCAACTGTTATTGTAACAAACCGATGGAAGAACCAATTATTTCTTAAAGTAACTTTCCAAATTCTATATCTGTTCTCCCCACCCTTCAGCTGTCCTGCTGGCAAAAGCCCTGTGATGATTCTCTAGATGAGCTCACAGTACTCTGAGATAATAATAATAATAATAATAATAATAATAATAATAATAATAATAATCTTTATTTTTACCCCACCTCTCTGTCAAAAGACAATGAAGAAAATATAGTTCAAATGTATGAAAATAAAGTAGATACACTTTAAGAAGATGATAGATATCCATATATGTAAAGTTGGAGAGAAATGGAACTCTTATTTTCTTAGTTGTATCAATGCTCTTCAAGGCTTATATGTTTGTTGTGGCTACTACAAACTGTATTTCTGTGAGAATGACACTTTTCACCATAATCTCTTTCCTTGAGTTGACTGCCATGCTGAGGAGTTATCAATTCTCTAGCTAGTTTAAGAGTGGACAGCATTCCTACCCAACAGAGCTGTTGGGACTGCAAACCCATCAGGCCTAACCAGTATAGCAAATGGAGAGGAAGTATGGAATTTACATTTCAGCAGCATATGGAGGGCTACAATTTGCCCATCTCTGTCCTAACTCTTTAGAAGCAACAGTGTACTGTGTTTCTCCTATTGTTTTCTCTGCAAAATGGGAATATTGCTACATGGAAGGGCAGGTCACATAAAATTTTTACCAGCAGCACTGTGCCCTGCTATTTCCACTATGACTTCATGGGTTTATTCTAGGTCTAGGCAAACCAGTTCTGTGGCATCAAAACAATAACATCCTTGAACGTCTGCCTGTTTTTAGAAATGCACCTTCTAATATTGTGAAATACTTGGAAGCACAATCCACAGTTTTAGTTTATGCCATACATTTTATGGATTGGCAAAAAAAAAAAAAAAAAAATCCTAGTTAGAATGTTAGACTGGGACTTGGGAGACTTGGGTTCTAGTTCTTACTGAGTGACCTTGAACAGTCTGTGTTTGCCCCATTTTATATGATTATTGAGAGAATAAAAATGTGGATCAGGAAGACCTTCAGTTCATTGGAAGGAACTCAGGATGTAAATATAACTAATAAAGAATGTTGCTGTGTGCCTTTAAGTGTTTGCCTCTTATGATGACCCTCAGTCGAACCTGTTGTGTTTTTTTCTGAGGCTGAAAGTGTGTGACTTGCCCAAGGTCACCCAGTGAGTTTCCATGGCTGAGTGGGGAATTGAACCCTGATCTCCAGAGTCATAGTCCAGCGCTCAAAACCACTGCAGAACACTGGCTCTCAACTAATAAATAATATAAATAAGCAAGGACTGAGGACTTTTGAAGTCTGATTCTAAGCACCTGTACATGAAAATAAGTTCTACTAAAATGAATTGGGGATTTTCTTGGAAGCATATGTCTTAGCATTGCAGTGTTGGTGGTGTTTTGTAATTCTCTGCTCTAGACATCATAATCAAAAACATTCTAAGGAAAGTTGTTGTGTGCTACAAATAGAGAACTTGAAACTTAGATGGTGTGTGATTCATCCAGGGTTAACGTGTGGCTTTTAATCTGGGTTTCCCAGCTCCAGATACAGAACTTGAAGTCATACACTTTTCGGATGAACCCAGGCTTGAAACTTAGGCAGAACCCTTCTCTGTGTTGGTCTCATAGTTCCATCCCCAGGTTCCCATCACTCACCTTTGCCCTAGTACTCAGTCCTCAAGGTGACCACTGTAGGAACCAATGGCTGTGTTGATCAGTGGGTTCAGTATGGTAAAACATGGTCAGTTCTCCCTTTCACTTCTTAAATGTAAACGGTCAGACACAGTTGTAGAGAATAAAACCTGGCAATATTTATTATATAACAAATGTTAAACATGAATGCCCCAAACACTTTCCACATTCCCAGCTCCCAAAACCCTATTCAGATATTCACCCTTTCTCTGACACACCTTAACTACACTAAAACTCTTTTCTAGAGAAACCTCTAATTTATTTTCTAACCTCTTCTGTAGACTCGCCTTCACATCATCCCTGTGCTGTGATTTGTTGGCTTTAACCAGGTTTGCTCATATTTTCTCTTCACACCTTGTATGCAGCAAATGGTAAATTGTAGCATATTTGAGAATTTTTCAAGATGGTCGTAAAGACAATATCCCCAAGAGTTTTAAATTTACAAACAAATATAGGTAATTCTGAATTTGACATTAAGGCCTCTTCTTTGCCCCTCCCTCCACCCCACTCCTACCTTCTGTTGCTGGAGTCATAGGTTTGAGTTGCTTGGTTTATTGTTTCATCTGTTCTTTAGTCATCGCTGACTAATCTGAGTCCATCTGATTTTAATGGGTCTGCTCTGACTCAGTTTGCGTCCAGCCCACAATCTTTTTAACTACAGCTACTGCATGGTCGTTCAAAATTTCCAAGCAGACTGACGTGAAAGTAAAAGTATTCTTGCCACACAAGTGCCTAAAGCAGGGGTGGGAAGATTGGCTGTGGGCCCTATATGGACCCCACCCTTCCTTATTTTTTTTTTTTTTTTTTTTTTTTGGCATCTCAGTTCTTGTGTGGCCATCCCCTGGATTATAACTCATTCATTTGATGCAATTGATCTAGGAGTTACCTGACAAGAGTCCAAAATCCAAAATGTTCCAAAAAGGAAAACTTTTTATGGGTGACTGAGATGGTGACACTTTTGCTTTCTGATGGTTTGGTATACACAAGCTTGGTTTCATGCACAAAATTATTAAAATACTGTACTGCATTTTGCAGGCTGTCTACTTAAGGTGTCTATGAAACATAGCTCAATTAAAATTATGTAGATTCTTCTCCAGTGACTTGCTAAAACTTTCTGAAACCTGGGAATCTAAACCTAACCTGATGGTCCATCATATGAGATAGTTTGAGAAGACTTGTTCTAGATTAGTAGTCCCCAAACCTATTTGGCTACTGCCCCCTTTCCTCTTTGGTGACAACCCTAGTGCCCCCCCTCCCAAACCTATTTATTGATAATAGGGCTAATGTTTCTGCAGGAGCAACTTGGGTAGTGATGTCTACCTCAGCCACACCCGGCTTGCAACTACTACTTCCTCTGCACAAAGCTTCTCAAGAGCAAATACAGCAGTAGCAGTGGTCCGGGCCTGCTCCTCTCTCTCGCCCATGCTGATCTTACAGTAAAAGGCAGGGCTGCTGACCAAGCAGCCTGGTTGAGTAGCAGCTGAGAGGCCTCTTGCCTGTATCAGCCTTTACTGCTGATAAGGGTGA
The DNA here is from genome assembly GCF_019175285.1 of Sceloporus undulatus. Classification (NCBI taxonomy): domain Eukaryota; kingdom Metazoa; phylum Chordata; class Lepidosauria; order Squamata; family Phrynosomatidae; genus Sceloporus; species Sceloporus undulatus. Next base: position 321,163,347 of record NC_056522.1, on the reverse strand, counting down.
CGGGCTTCTAGGTTGCTGCTCCTAAGGTGACCATGTTTAAAAGGAGAAGCTTCTTCTCAGCAAGGAAGGACTCTTGGGGCAAGAAAGGTGAAGGACTCTTTTGAAGAATCAATCCTGAATACTGTTCGCCCTCCTTCCCCTTATATGTGCCTTCGTCACACAGCTTCAAGTCAACCTCCCACCACACAAACATTGTTTCTTCTGCTACTTCTTGGCCCATCCAACAAAAGAAAGCAGGAACAACTGCGCAACTCCAACCTGCCAGCCAAGCCCTGTCAAAGATCAGATGTACCCAGCTTGCTGGGGGGGGGGGCAATTAGCTTACAGTTGTAAGCCATCTAGAGACTGCTTAGTGCAGTATGAAGCAATATATAAATGAAGTTGCTATTCCTATTGCTATTGCAAATGTGAAAAGTCTTTTCTGCTGCCACTTCTCTCCTGTCACCAAGTGCTCTAACTCCTCATTGCCACTAGGCTTATCCTGGTTTCTCGTAGGACAATCACGGTTTTTTTAACCGTGCTGCCTGTCCCGTCCCGGGTGGAAGCCAGTCCCGGCTCCCGGCTCCCCCCTCCTCCTCTGTGGCAGCAGCATGCAGCAAGGCCTAGCTGCCTTGCTAGGCCTTACTGGGCCCAAGGAGGGGCTGGGGCGGGGCCTCCATTGCTGGTGGCAAGGCTTCCTGCGGCAGTGGAGCCGCACAGGGCCTGAGCCAGCCAGCTGGGCCCTCTGGAGGCCGCCATGGAGGAGGTGGGGGAGCCGCACGGGGCCTTGCCGGCTGGCTAGTCCCCAAAAAGGCCACTGCCGCACCAACAGAATTCTCTGGTGGCGGGGGAGCCATGTGGGGCCTAGCTGGCTGGCTAGGTCCCAGAGAAGACATTTGCCGCGGCAACGGCCTTCTCCAGAAGTGCGGGAGCTGGGCGAGGCCTAGACCCCAGAGAAGGCTACTGCCATGGCAACAGCCTTCTCTGGTGGCGAGGGAGCTGGGTGGGGACTAGCTGGCCGGCAAGGCCCCAAAAAAGGAGGTTGCCATGGCAAGGCCTCCTCCGGCGACAGTGGAGCTGCGCAGGGCTGCTGCAGCAGCAACTACTTGGCAGCATGAGCTTTCCTAGTCTAAAGTCCGCTTCCTCAGATGCATCAGTCTCACAGGAATGATCTCGATATCTTTGAATTCTACTGTTGTGTGCTTTTTTAAAAATAATGTTTTCAGGTTCTAGTTGATTGTGTCCTTCATTTTTCTTGAATGTCCTACATTTTCCAGACAAATTTTGTCTTACATTTTGCCCTACATTTTTGTACTTTTGTCCGGGTTTGGTGGTAGCACATTATGGCAACCCGAATTGCCACCATAGTCTGAAAGGTTCCCCTTGTCTTTCTTGTGTGCCAATACATTGACTGAAGGACTTCCTGCTTCCCCTCACTGCTCCCCTGGATCTTCGCACCATCTCCAGAGAGCAGTACTTTGGGAATCATTACTGTAGAGCACTATGGCTATTTTGCCCTAGCTGTGGGGGACTGTGGAGAAATAGATTAGAAATGTTAAGATGTTCAACGTAAGAGTTCTCACAGCCACAAGTTGTTCTATATTTAAAAGCTACTTTTAGCAGTTCTCATTTATATCAGGAGTAGATCTTGACCCCTTCAAGTTAAGGTCCCTGTGAAATACTTCAGATTACAACAGGGACTGCTCACAGCAATATATTCCCCACCTAACTTCAACTACAATTATGAAAAGTACTGCTCACTTCAGAGCAAAAAGGGAAAGGGCGTGGAAATGAAATCATTATCCCTGCTTGTCAGAAAGTCCCTGGCTTCAATCTTGTGAACCCTAGCTCTGCTGTACTATCTATTTATTTTTATTTATTTCATTTTTATGTTGCCTTTCTCCCAGAAAGGGACCCAAGGTGGATCACAAATAAAAACTTTAAAAAAAGACGCTTTACAACAAAAATACAGTACAGTACTACCATTTATGGGTAGGTGTGAGCATACTGTTTCAAAAGGTGTGCATGCATGCATTCATGCATGCATGCATTTGATTGTTCAGAGTTTATTTTTGAAATTGATCACAACATGGATGGTTTAAGTTAAAGTAGTCTTGTTCCTTTACCAGAATTGTTGTGAGAGAGTTAAAATCTGTCATCTTCACAATAGCCTAATCCATTTTAAGGTCATTTGGCAATGAGCTTGGCAGATTTACTGTGGAAATTGCAGTTCTGTTTCCCTGAAAGTGTGGGAAGCCAAGCCTGAGAGAACACAAAAGAAGCACAAGCCCTGTGCTGGGAGAGACTCTGAGCAATATCTTGTAGCTCAAAGTATTAGAAGTGCTGAAGAAGTAACCATGGGAATGATTTGATGAAGTTGAACTTTGGTCCGAGTTTATGGCATGCAAGTGCTTTGAGTCAAAGTGTAGAGTTCATACATAAAGGATAACTTGTGTTTTGATTTGCCATGGGTACTTCATCCAGAATTGTATGATGCACTTTGATACTAGTATAGACCTTGTTACCCACTCCTGTATAACCGTGTTCAGTGAATACATGTTGAATGAGAAGGCTTAGGTTTTACTAGTTGCATCTCCAATTAAAAGTTATTGATGTGAGACCATTGCTAGAGACCTTAGAGCAGCATGGAGGAACCAGTGTCTTACTGAATTTATACCTTGCCTTTCTCCTGGGTTGGGACCCAAAGCATGCCATGAGATATTGTTGAACTGCAACTCCCAGCTTCCTTTGCTACAGATGTTGACCATGCTAGCTAATAGTGAGGGGATTTGGAGTCCAACAATATCTGATGGAGCACATGTTCTTCATTCCTACCTTGAGGATTGCTGCCAGTCAGAAATAAACAAATGCTGGACAAGAGGTGTAATATGATTCTATAGAAGACTGTTTCATAGCTTCTCATTTTCCATGGAGTTTAGTTTTTGTATGGTTAGGCTACAGACGTTAACTTGGATGCCCACCCCCTTCCCCAAAGCTAGGGCTCGTTCAACAAACAGATTATTTTCAACTTTGTAAAATTAAATTTGCAGTGTATTTTGGACACTAGCGGGTTTAAAAGTACAGTTGGCCCTTCTTATACACGGATTTCTTATACACAGATTCAAGCATTCACAGTTTGAAAATGTTCAAAAAAAGTATAAATTTCAAATATCAAACCTTGATTTTCCATTTTTATAAGGGACACCATTTTGCTATGTCATTATATGTAATGAGACTTGAGCATCCATGGATTTTGTTATCCACGGGGATCTTGGAACCAAACCCCAGCGTATAACAAGGGTCCGCTGTAGTGCTATTTCATGGACCAGCAACCTTTCTTTTTGCAAGTACTGTAATACATTTCTTCATATATAACATAGGTGTGTCCCTTTTGTTCTTTTAATTTCCCTGTTGCAAATGAACATTTTTGAAGGAACAAAGGTTAATGCTGTGTTTTTTAAATGTTCTTTTTTTCTGCAAAGGTGAACTTGGTGCACTCAGCTTCAGTACTGGCCAGCATGAATTTAGTTCTGTAAAAGCTGAGCCAGTTCTAGAAGTGAATCTGCCTTCTGTTTGTTTTTCTTCAACATGTCTTGAATGAAATTTGTTGTCTGAAACAAACAGGTAAGCTCAGTTTTGGCAAATTCCAGGAATGATTTGCCATCTACATTGAGAGGTTTTGCTCAGATGGCTTGACACTCCACAGGTTTACTTTCTGAACTGAAGTAGAACCTGTATCAAAATGCTGCAGTATTCAGTTGCTCGCAATGTAGGTTCCTGACCACTTTTCCCTCTATGCTCCCCCCATCGATCTGGGTTCCATGGCCACTGAACATGCTTAGTTTTTCTTGAGTTGATCTCAGTTTATATGAGTAAATTACTAGTTCACAATCCTTGGAGAGAAACTGAGATACAACAAGAACACTGTAATAATAATAGCAACCACCACCACCACCTAACTAAAATGCCAGTCATCAAAGCATCCATGGGCAACACACATGACTGTAGTGTGAGTTCAAGGTAATGTATCACATCAAGGTATGAATAATGGTGCCTTTCTTGTTTTTTTGATAGAGCTTGCTGCTGCAAATATATTTACATTTATTTGGAAGTGCAGTATTCCTTTGTGTTTTTTTAAACCATTCTTAGCAATTCGTGGATGAGTGTGCTTTTCTGTGAAATACCATATATACTCGACCATCTTTGGCTGGCTGTACCTCTCCCAGAAATTGGCTTAGATCTTTTATTAAAAAGCTGTGATTTATAGTGAACAGGTCAATTTCTTACCACTTCTGTAGCACTTGGCATATTAGGCAGATGGTTTTGTTTCCACAGGTGAATGGCTGGGACTGAGGTTACCTGTGGCATTTCATCTCCTCAGAGTGAAGCTTTGGGCTTTATTTTAGCCAGGGGTAGGCAACCTTTTTGAGCCGGGGGCCAGGTTGCTGTCCCTCAGACAACTGGGGGCCGAAGCCAAAAAATAAATAATTAAATATTTTTTTTAAACATTAAATAAATAAATAAACCGGGACAAATGTAGGACAAAATTTTCAAATGGTGGACACTTTTTTTAAAAAAGTGGAGGACATGTGAAAACGTTTACTGATTTTTAAAAATTTTTTAATATATATGCATGTTTCTGAGGCTTCTATAGACAATTGCCCCTGCGCACAAGAGGCCAAAGGCCCCGGCGGCAATCGGCGGCAGGACTGGGCTGGGGCCGGTCCCAAGGCCTCACCGGGCTGCATCCGGCCCGCGGGCCGCAGGTTGCCTACCCCTGATTTTAGCCATGGTGAACATAGTTACACTAGTATAAAAAGCAGGAAGGGAGAGGGGATAAAAATGTGATAGCACCTTTAAGACTAGTTTTTATTTTAGCATGAGCTTTCATGGATATAAACTCATTTTTTTCAGATGCTGTACACTGATATAAAGTCCTCACATATAAAGCATATTTTTATATTGGAGGGAGCAGGATAGAATGTAATGAAATCCAGAAAGATGCAATTTTCAAAGGGTTGGGCAAGATGATATAGGTCTTTCCAGACCCTTACAGTAGTCAGTTAGTGGTGGTGTGTGAATGTAGTAAATCTGGTTATCAAAAGTCAGTCTCCCTACATTGAAAACTTTTTCTGAGATTATTCCTTTTGTTATATGGGCAGTAACGAGGACTCTTATATTAATATATGTATTGTGCCATGAAGCCATTGTCTTTGTTTATACACTGCTAACAATGGATGCAAGCTACAGCAAAAGAGATTCCACCTCAACATTAGGAAGAACTTCCTGACAGTAAGAGCTGTCCAACAGTGGAACACTCCCTTGGCGAGTGGTAGAGTCTCCTTCCTTGGAGGTCTTTAAACAGAGGCTGAATGGCCATCTGTCAGGGATGCTTTGATTTGGATTTCCTGCATGGCAGGGGGTTGGACTGGATGGCCCTTGTGGTCTCTTCCAACTCTATTATTCTATTATTCTATGATTGAAAATTGTGAATATAATTAAACTCAGCTGTTTCTCTTTCTGGTCTTGGTTACACCAAATATGTAGGACACACAATTTTCCTGGGTCCACTAACCTAGCTTGCTCCCTTGGGTGTGGCAGAATATGTTGTCCTTCTGCCCAGGTAAGAAGTAAGTTTCAGCTGCCAGTCCAGTCATATTCTGTTGATAGACTGTGGAGGGGATGCAGTTTTGTCTTTCATCTCAGGCAGCAAAACATTTTGGGCTAACCTTGGAGGTTTCTGTTAATGTTCTCGGGTTCCTCAGACAGAAGGTCTGACACTGTACTGCTACAGTGGAAAGGCTGAAGCACAATGGGGTATGACAAACACCACTGGCAGGAGTAGAGCTTAATAGCATAGTTGGTATGAAAACAGTCCTACTACTACTATAGCCAGCCAGTTGGGCAGGTGGCTGGTAGAGAATGGGTGTGACTCAGTGGCGCATATTTTGCATGCAGGAGGTATCAATTTACTGTTGTGAATGTGAGAGAGCTTGGCCTGAGACCACTGACTGGCAGCAGCCCAACAGGGAAAACTATATGGTTCTGGGATTAAGCTAGGAAAAGTTATGTTTCTGGGTGTAAAACTCCCAGAATTCCTCAGTCAGCATAGTTGATAGTCCTTAACAAGTAACTTTTCTGAATAAGAAAGTACTCTGTACAAAATAAGTGTGATCTGTGACTGATGTTGCTGTATCCCCTTGCATAAAATGAAAGAGGGGAATTCTAATGTGATCATGGTAGAAGGGAGCTTTGCCTGCAGTCCATATAAACATTCTCTACAGCCCCACTGACTTTGCATAGAACAGGGGAAATAACAACTTTCATGAGGAAATAATGTCTGATCCTGATACATGAACAGTCTGAGCCATGATAGGAGGCAGCTTATGTTAAATCTTTGTGACGTGAGAACATCCTGTTGCTACAATGAAACCGATCATAAGAGTTTCGGTAGAGAAGGGGTGACATAAAACACCCACCGGGAGTTATTTGTTTCCAAAGTGATTCTTCCTTACAGTGTTATCAGGGAGCTGATTTGAAAATAGCAATGACATACTTTTAGTTTGCTACACTGATGTTGCAATGTGCATCCATGGTGCCTGTTATTTGTGCTGCTGGCTGCATGTGTTTTTTAGTCAGACAGGTGGCCTGTTGCATTCTTTCCTTGATAGTTAGTCAGGATAGCCAATCTCCAAATGTCAGCTTAGATAAAGGTGATGGTCAGGAGTGCCTATTATAAGCTTTGGCTGATACAGCAACTGTGCCCCTCCCTAAAATCGTAGGAACTAAAGATGATAGTACACTTGCTGGTAAGGCTGGATTTCCGCAATAAGCTATACATTGGGCTACCTTTGTACCAAGTCCAGAAACCTCATCTGGTTCAGAATATGGTAGCCAGATTGCTTACAGGTACATACAGAAGTGATCACGTAGGTCCAAAGGAAAAGAGAGTGCCTGTGAGTGTTTGGGGGGACTAATAAAAACTTTTGAGTGTGTCTTGAATATTTTGGACAATAATATACCATGTTGGTTGACATTGACATTTTTTTTATTGGCCTTAATTATCTGCCCATTTTAATTGCTGAAACTCAGGTAACATAGCAAATACATTGGTTTACTGTCTTATATAAAGGCAGTCCAGTTAATGTCACTGGAAACTTCCTGGTATATTTCATTTTGACGTCAAACTGTAAGTTGTCCTGTTTATGCTGTCTGCAAAGGTTTTGTGCTGCTGCCTATTAGTACCCCTTCTCTATCTCAGATGAACAGCACTTGCTGCTCAGAAATACATTGGAACACCTTTAAAAAAATAATAATCCAATTTTAACATGTGCTAATAGATTCTCACCTGTACTAAAATTGAGCATTGAACAAAAGGACTACAGTTGAACTTTTAGGTATAAAAGACAACCGAACAAGGGCTTGTTTATGCAACCAGTAAATAATACTTGGAGCCAGTGTGGTATAGTGATTTGAGCATTAGACTGTAACTCTGGAGATTGGGGTTTTGTTCCTTGCTCTGCAGTGGAAATCCACTCAGTGAACTTGGGCAAGTCACATTATTCCAGCCCCAGAAAAATCTGTGATTGGGTCACCATAAGTCAAACATTACTTGAAGGCACACAAGAAGATAATACTTCTTCCAAGCCACACCATGCTTGTTCCAGACTTTACCACTGCAGATGGTTTCACTGAAAAATGATTCCTTGCAAGTACTCTTACTCCTCCTCCACCTGTCCTTTGTGAGCATAGCAGCTTGTGCAAAATTTGCCCCTCACCTGCATCTTGAAATGTTATTGTTCAAGTTAAATACTTGCTTTTTCCAAATAAATATAAAGATTTTTAATTTCGCAATCGAGCTAGGAACAATGGTATCATTAGGATTGGTGTCACCTGGTGCGGTGACTCATGGTGTCATTCCCATTGACCTCCTACCATACCAAATCATACACAATCCTTAGTAAAAAAAAAATTGTTGTACTAATGTTACTCCTAAATTGTAATTCCTATATATCACTGAATGTAATGGCAATAGTTGTGACATAAACAAATAGAAAAATTAAATTCAGTTTCATATGGTTAAAGTGAAAAAAATTGTAAATTTTGTGATGTTTTTAAAGATTCTTTTTAAAAAACAAAAATTTGAAATGTTTCCTTTCTCCTCCCAGTGAGCTTCATCCCCATTCACACCATCTGTCCTGAGCTCCAGTATTTTAAAAGGATACAGGTGAAAGCCACAGCCAGTTTCTGCCAAAAGGCAGGTGTTTGGGAAACAGTGGTGTCACCCCCCCCCCACACACACACACTTAGGTTGTTACCTGGTGTGACCCACGCCCCCGCCCCCAAGTGACACTCCTGGCTAAGAATCAGGCAACATGGCACTTTCAGAATAAACGAAGAGGCAGTAGTGAAACAGTTACAAAACTCATTACTGTAGGTTTCAGTCTGACAAATTAAACTGTTTCAAGTTTTGCAGTATATTTGAAGGATACCTTAGCAATTCTGTGATGCCTATCATAGTTGTTATTTTTGTTTAATTATTTTACGTATATTCTACCTTTCTTTCAATATGGTACTCAAGGTGGTTCATAATTGAAGTTAAAACAAAATACAGTTAGAGCAATGAGACAGTACAAAAGGGTGGTGGGTGGAAACAATCTTGTAAAAAACATTAATTTTAAAAAGTTTTAAAAGGTGATTAAATATAATAATAATAATAATAATAATAATAATAATAATAATAATAATAATATACAAGTGCAACTCAGCCCAGTTAAAAGAAATTGTGCAACAGATAGTTAACAGTCAAAAACATGGATAAGCAGAAAGGTATGACATTTGCGTAAAACTTTTAGTTTTAATGCCTCTTCCTTAAATGGTTTGCCATTTCCTCAAAACTTACATTTCATGCCACAAAGTAGCAGTCAGTATGACACAATGTCATTGGAGTATAGTTGCTAACACAGCTAACAGTGCTTGGAAAGTTTTGTTGTTGTTGTTCAATTCACATTACTCATTATAATGTTTAAGCCAGGGTTCTGAAAGAGATTGTGAGTTAAAAAACAAAGAAAACTTTTTTTGCGAAATAGATATAATAATTTTTATGCAGTGGCATCCTGAGACCTGAAAATTATTTCAAGGGTTCCTTCAAAGTAAAAAGGTTGAAAAAGACTTGAAATAACACTGTTCCTACTAGTCTGCCAGAGTGAAACATGTAATGGTTGCAGAGAAGAGGGAAAATTTAACAGGTATTGCTTATCATGCAATTAATTAACAAGCAACACTTTCTGAAATTCCCTCTTCTACACAACTGTTAAGGTACAGGAGCCCTCGCCGGCTTTCACTCTGGCAACTGTAATTCTCATTGGTTTGCTTTTGAAATGTGAATATCCTGTTCCTTGTTGCCCCTGCAAGATAGCTCACCTCATGATGATGACGACAACAACAACAACATAATAATAGTTTGTTTCTTACTACTGCTTATAACATTATTTCAAGTTTTGACTAGTAACTACAGGTGTGAATAATGTTCCAGAAGGAAACTAATGGGCATACAAAATAATAAAGGATGGATACTGGGGTGGGAAATTATTTTTCACCCCCAAAGGCCAAGTTCCAATCTCAGGAATCTCAAGGAGCCAATTCGTGGGTGAAAGTCATGGAGGTGAAAGCAGTTCAAAGTGCAGGGAGCCAAGGGATGTTTTTATCAATTTGAATAGTTCTCCACCAATCCACAAAGCACAGCACAATTCTTACTGTGTTCTATGCAACAACTTTCCTAGGCTTTTCAATGTGCTCAGATCTCAGAAGATGGAGCTTGCAGGCTGGATGAAACACTGTCATGGTCTATCTAGGTTTCTCATCTGTAATATATACAGCCTCTATTGTTTCTGTCTGATGAAATGATGTAGTCTCCCTCACTCCAACAAGGAATAAGAAAGTTCAAGAGTGTAAGGAGTGCTTTTGAGATCTGTAGGATTATCCACAAGACTTGGGAACTTTCCAGTGGCCATGCCTAGTTCTGAAACTTTAGGCCTGGGCATCTTGGTGTGTCAATGGTTGTTCAGAACCCCATCCATATACATTTTAAGCATCAGTTGATCCTTATTCTAAAAATTGAGTTGGGCTGCAATTCTATGCATCCTTCTTTGAGTGTAATCTCTTCTTGGACATGATAAAGGTTTGATCACAAATAAATTTGCTTAGAATTTATTTATAAAATGCCAGGCTTGGTGCTGTTTAAATAAATGTTGAAAATTTCATGTCTGCAGTCTTGTAGTAAGCTGCCTTGGATTTTGTACCTATACCAGGAAGAAGGCAGGATATAAAATGAATGAACAAACAAATGAAAGGAAGGAAAGATGGAAAGGGGAGGGGAAGAGAAAATAAAACAAGCAGGCTCAGGTGGTGATTGTTTATAGTTATATAAGCTTTCAAATGCTAAGCTGGAATGGACACCTTGGTAGCATCGAGGAAGGGAGGGGAATAGTTGGAATCATGGTCCCCAAAAGTAACATTTTGAAGCTGAAGCTCTGCTGAAGCTCCAAGCAGCAGCTTGGCTGTGTTCAGTAACCGAGCTGCTATTTCATTTGCAGCAACCTCCCTCTACCTTCTCAAAGTGCAGAAATTCCCAGCACTGAAGAGTTATACACTATTATGTACAATATATACTCAACTATAAGTCAACCTTATGTATAAGCAAGTGTTGGTATGATGTTCCATGCAAGTTGTTAGAGAGCTGCTGATCTGAGACTCATGTCTTCCCTTGTCCTAGAATAACAGTTTTAAATTACTTTGAATTAGAGAGGTAAAGAACACTTGCAATTTTAGTTATTCTCTGTAAGAAAGGCTATCTCAACACCTCAACTTGCTCTGTTAAGAAAATAGTTATCTGCTGTGATACTCTGTGGTGAAAAACCAGGGGTGGATTTTTGTATGGGAAGCCTACAAGCTCAAATTCAGGTGCATCTGTTCTTTAGGTTGAAGTATGAGCCCTTCACTCTGGCACACACTGAGCTGCTGTCTTGCACTGATGGGATTTCAGAGTACTAGTAAAAACCAAGTAGCAAAATGTCATAGACCTAGCAAGCATAAATTCGCAGAATCAGAAGGTGTCCACAAGGGTCATCTAGTCCAGCCTCCTGCCATGCTTGAATACACAAACTAAAGCACCCTTGAAAGATGCTCATCCAACTTTTTGTTTGAAGACCTCCAAAAATGGAGAGTGCACCACTTTCCATAGTAGTCTGTTTCACTGTCAAACAGCTCTTACAGTAATGAAGTTCTTCTTAACGCTTCAGTGGAAACTCTTTTCTTGTAATAGGAATCCATTGGTTTGTGTTCTAGGATCTGGGGCAACAGCTGAGAGTCTTACTTCCTCTAGTCTGAAAAACACCTTTCTTCTAGTAAAAGTGTACAAATAGTAAACTTTTAATCCCCTCACTTCATCTTAGGTCATGAAGGCCCAAATAATATTTTCAGATTGTGGTCACTGCTAAAATAAAACTAAAATTACAGTCCAAGCCCTTAAATTATTTCTTGTATAATCCAGAAAACTTGTGGAGAAAGCATCTGATCCTGCAACACCCTCTTTTTGCCTAAATAGCAAAGCTGGTAGAACTGCATGTTTCCAATTCTCTTTCTTTCATTTCTTCTCTTCCCTCATAGAACTGCTTTACTAATGCAGTTGCTGAGATTCAGTCAAAATTGAATTGAAAGATGTATTGCTTGTCCATAAACCATCCCCATTAAATGAAAATAAACTTAGAAGGTAGTATGCCTTATCTCTGGGCATCCATTTTGCACATGGGACAGTGTAACTATTGCTTCTTATTTATTTTTTATTTGGTTGTTCTTTCTGTTCATAATTGGATCTATTATTTCATATTCTAGTTTATTTTAAAGTTGTTTTAATGATTATTTCCTGCTGTGGACACTATACACAGAGAAATTGGACAAACATGAAAATAATATATGTTTTTTGTGCAATTTTTTCTCCAGCGGACGATCATCCACCTGTAGCCCGTGCTGGGATGGACATGAAGGTGCAGCCTAATGAACCTGTGACACTGAGGGGTACTGAAAGTTTTGATGACAATGGAATTGTGAAATATGAATGGACACTTCTCTCTGGAGATGCTTCAGTGGTAATGGAGGTTAGACAGGAGATTTTTTAAAGCATAGTTCTCGTATGTAGTATGTCTAAGAGATGAACAAGCCTTTTGCCCAAACCTATACCCGCTTCACTCTTTCCTTCACATGAACCATGATCAAATCAAGAGCTGTAATCTCTTTTGTCTGAACCAGTTTTGTGGGAACTGTCATTTTCTCCCCCCCCCTTTTTTTTTTACTGAACATGACATACAAAATATATAGAAACATAAAACATACAGAACAAATAAAACATATAAAACATACTTACATTACAATACATATAAATTGCCCAAGAATATATAACCTTTATACCTCTGTTTTGTGAACATGGTTGAGCTGTTTAAACGGGTATACGATATTTGTCTTTCTGTCGTCATCTGTTATTTTTATGTTCTTATGCGGCATGTCCATTGTTCCATTAGGATTGTTAATACTTTGTTTCCAGCCATAGGATGAATAGGGGATGCATATGAATATTATTCTATCCTGCCCCCCCCCTTTCCTTCCTTTTCTCTTTTTCCTTTTCCTTCTCTCTTTCCTCCCTTTTCCCCTTTCCCTCTTCCCTCAGGAACTGTCGTTTTCTGAAACATTTATTCTTCTCTGTCAGAGAGCTCTGGTGCCACAATAAACTACAATTCCCAAGATTCCCTAGCACTGAACCAGGCCAGTTAAAGTGGTCTCAAACTGGATTATTTCTACAGTGTGCTTTGGACTTATAGTCAACATCCATTTCTGCTAAGTCATATACTTTTAACATCAGGTCTTCTCACAAAAGGATTGTTGGATCTTTCCATCTTTGTGCATATATCATTCTAGCTGCTGTTATCCTATATTGCAATATTTTCCTGTGCCACTTCTCAAGAAGAACTTCTAAAAGTCAGAGTAAGACTAATTCAGGGTCTGTCCATTCTGGATTTCCTACCTTTAATGGAGTTGTCTGAGGGCTGGACATTATTCTCCAAATAGTTTCAGCACCTTGGACAGATTCTTTACTCTTCAGATTAAAACCATGAATGGATTTACTGCCCCTTTGACATGGATGCCATCAGCCATCACTGGCTCAGATTGAGCACTAAACAAATTCCTGGGCTTAGAATGTGCTCAGGAGCACCTATTTTACAATTCAGAATGTATTTCCTTCACACTTCCCTGTCTTGCAATGGAGGGCCTCATTGTTCTAGTAAGATGATTTGAAAATCTAGGAAGCCTGAAGTATCCAAAAGACAACTTAAGTTAATCACTTTTTTAAAAGATTGGGTCAACTACCTTTCTGTATGCCTGTTTTTAAAATATATATTTTATTAAAGAAATTTTCAAACTCAGTAACAGGGTGTTTTTTTTTTAAAGGATGGTACAATTGATAAGCACTGTAATTGCAAGCATAGTTATTTCAATACATCAGAGTGACCTTCCCAGGAATATATTAAGTGGATACTGGATTTATTTCAGGTGGATGTGGTTCCACATTCACAATGCCTTTCAGAAGATCCTTTGGTGTTGTGGTGATTTGGGACTATGTATTTTCCAAATACTCTGTAAAGGAGCCAGAGCCCATCTGAATTTGGAAGCTAAGCAGGGTCAGCCCTGATTAATACTTGGAGTGGAGATTTTCAATGAATACTAGGTGCTGTAGGCTATATTTCAGAAGTAGCAACTGACAAAACCACCTCTGGGTAGTCCTTGCCTAAGAACACCCTGTGAAATTCATGGGGTTGCCATAAGTTGACAAGCAACATGAAGGCGCATGCGCGCGCGCACACACACACACGCATACTTACTTTCCTATCTCTATAGCTCCATGTTGGAGAACCCATGGCATGCATGCTGTTTGTGGCATATGAAGCCATCTGTCAGGGGACGCAGTGGCCACAGGAAGGAGGGGCGGGGAGGCATGCACATGGCCAGCCCAGCTTGTTGCTGCAGTCCAGTTCTCCCACAGAAAAGTGAGCCACAACAAAGAGGGGCAGTGCACGGCCCTTCTGGGTGGAAGCCCCAGCCCTTCTGACCAGAAGCTCGGTCC